>NW_005329338.1:0-643 GCF_000412655.1 Myotis brandtii | reverse complement strand
CTGGGAATCAAACTGTGACCTCCTGGTTCATAGATGCTCAACCACAGAGCCACACTGGCCAGGCCAATCTTTGTATTTTTAAAAGTTATACCTCTGTAAAGAACATTAAGGCATTTTTTATGAGTATCATTTGTAGACTCTTTTCTACTTGCATGACTGTGTACATTGACAGTAGTAGCTATTTTGATAATGGAGCTTTCTCTCTGGAATAATTATACATATAAAATGTAAGGTATTATTATATCATTCTATTTTTCCTTCAAGTGTATCTTCAGTTTCCTATAGTACACGAAGCTCTATAATTATATCATATAAAATAATCTTCTGAATTGTAACTGAGATTGGGAGCATAGCAAAATTCATACTTTTATCACTATCTGTAATAGAATATTTATTAATGGAATTATTAAATCTTAGACATATTGATATAAAAGACTGACCATTAAGACCAAAGCTAGTTTATCACCAGATATGCAAGCATAAATTTGTTGGGTTTTTTTGTTTGTTTGTGTGGTTTTTTGCCCCTATATAATTCTTTATTTTTTTTTCCAGCTACATTCCATTTTGGCAGGGGGCAGGGGTGATACTCAGCTTAAGCTATTTCTATTCCTTTCCTTTCCTCTCTCTCTCTCTCTCTCTCTCT
>NW_005329337.1:0-893 GCF_000412655.1 Myotis brandtii | reverse complement strand
ACAAGGGAAAGCTAAACATGCTCCCGGAGTTATTAATACAGATTATAAAGGAGAAATATTAGTTATAATATCTTCTAGTATTAAGGCTGGAGAAAAAATGGCACAGTTATTATTACTTCCCTATAAACAAATAGGGCATACAGCACCAGTTAAGCAAACTGGGGGATTTAGTAGCACCGGAAAAAAGGTTTTTTAGCATACAATTTTAGGAGGCCAAAGACCTCAATTTTTACAGTTTGTTCTCGGAGGGAATAAAAATTATCAGCCTGGTGGATTCTGGGGCTGATGTAACTATAATTTCTACTTTGCACTGGCCTCAATCTCAATCTTGGCTGGTACACAAGATAAATGCAACCTTTACAGGTTGTAAACCTCACTGAAATTTTACAAAGCTCTAATGTATTTAAATGCCAAGTGCCTAAAGGACAAAAGGGCCAAATACAGCCATATGTTGCCTCCATTGCACTCTCTTTGTGGGGAAGAGATCTTTTACAACAATGTGGGGCTACAATTACTATACCTTCTTTACAGAAAGGCCATAGACAAATGATTTGTCAAGCTGGTGCTGGCACCAGTGTTCAGGATCAAAATTTATAAAGGGGGCCACTCCAAAGCGCTTCTCCCTACCATTAAAATGGAAAACAACTAAACCAGTATGGGTAGAGCAATGGCCCCTAACAAAAGAGAAGTTAGAAATACTTCAAATCATTATTAAAGAACAGATACAACTAGGGCATATTAAAACTACTTCTAGTCCATGGAATTCCCCTATCTTTGTTATAAAGAAAAAATCAGGTAAATAGAGAATGCTTACTGATTTAAGACGGATTAATGAGATAAGTGAGCCTATAGGACTTTTACAACCTGGAATTCCAAATCCAGCATTAAAGCCT
>NW_005329336.1:0-229 GCF_000412655.1 Myotis brandtii | reverse complement strand
TTAAAAAAATACATTTCTATTGATTTCACAGAAAGAAGGGAAAGAGAGAAACAGCAGTGATGAGAGAGAATCACTGATGGGCTGCCTCCTGCAGGGCCCCTACTGGGGATTGAGCCCACAAACCCAGGCATGTGCCCTGACTGGGAATCGAACCCGGACCTGGTTCTTGGGTCGACGCTCAACCACTGAGCAACACCGGCTGGGCTGAGGTCACATTCTTGATGGCCTG
>NW_005329335.1:0-206 GCF_000412655.1 Myotis brandtii | reverse complement strand
AACAGACCATCCAACCTCAGAGAGAAGGCAGGGGAAGAGGGGGATAGAGATCAACCAAAGGACTTGTATGCATGCATATTAGCATAACCAATGGACACAGACACTGGGGTGGTGGGGGCTTGCCCTCAGGGGTGGAAGTGGCTGGGGGGTGGGTTTAATCAGGAAAAAGGGAGACATGTAATACTTTAAACAATAAAAAAGAAAGA
>NW_005329334.1:0-289 GCF_000412655.1 Myotis brandtii | reverse complement strand
TCTGACCCAGCGCCAGGTCTTTGACTGAGACGGAAAATGGCAAATCAGAAATCCCGAAGGCTGATCCACGGGTCCCTTGCAGGAGCTGAAATGAGCCCGTGTTGAGTGCGGGGGTCGGCAATGGGGAGGAGAGGTTCCTGACCCTGCACCCTCCCTGGCTGGGTCGGGAGGGCCCATAAGGGCGGAGGCTTCATCGAGGCCGGCGATCCCGTCACCCAAGGAGGATTCAGAGGTATCCTGTCCTCTCTCTCTCTAAAAGGTATGATTTGGGACTGTGTTCCTCCCCTGC
>NW_005329333.1:0-321 GCF_000412655.1 Myotis brandtii | reverse complement strand
AAGGTACATGCCCTTGACCAGAATCAAACCTGGACCTCTTGAGTCCGCCGGCCGACGCTCTATCCACTCAGTCAAATGGGCTAGGGTCGTGGTCGGCAAACTGGGGCTCGCAAGCCACACGCTGCTCTTTGGCCCCTTGAGTGTTGGTCTTGCACAAAATAGCACGTGCTGGTGCGCACAGAGAGTGCCATTGAAACTTCCTGGCCCGTGGGCAGAAGTTGGTATTTTGTGGAAGAGCCACACTCAAGGCCAAAGAGTTGCATGTGGCTTGTGAGCCGTAGTTTGCCGACCACTGGGTTAGGATAACAAAAGATATCTTGA
>NW_005329332.1:0-372 GCF_000412655.1 Myotis brandtii | reverse complement strand
ACCAGGATCATCAAGCAAACCTCTGTCCTGTGGCATTTACCAGTGCATCAGAGGCCACCTATCATTTTGAGAAAGAACTTTTCTCAAAGCACAAGAAATCTTGTGCTAGGAGCTGGCCTCATGCCTATCCTCCTCATCATTCTATGGTGCTCTGAACCTAAACATTATATATATTTGGATGTGTCATCCTCCTGGGTTCTTTGATTTTGATGATGGCTTCACAGATGAATACATTTATCAGAGTTGATCAAATTGCATACTTCAGATATGTGTAGTTTATTACATATCAATTTGTTAAAAAGCAAAACTTAGCTAGGTAAAATTTAAAAATCTGATTGGCTTTATTCAATGATCCATGAATTGGGCAGCATC
>NW_005329331.1:0-205 GCF_000412655.1 Myotis brandtii | reverse complement strand
CCCCCCAACCCCCCCGCCAGCCAGTGCAGAAATTTCTGTGCACCGGGCCTCTGGTCCTTTATAATGTCCCAAGAAAAGACAGGATGGGGTTTTTCAATCAGCACCGTTTTATAGCAATGCTCCCCAAATTCACTTGCGGGATTGTCCAGTATTCAAGAAGGAAAAGGACGGGCATTTATTTTCACACAGCACCGCTTAGCCAGGC
>NW_005329330.1:0-1343 GCF_000412655.1 Myotis brandtii | reverse complement strand
ATTTCAGATCTAATTAACTTCATGATATATTTCTTCATTCTTCATTGGTAGTTTCTCAAAAGTGGCATAGACCTGCTTCTTACATCAAATGAGGGGTACAGCCCTTTGCACTAATCTGAGTGTTAGCCCAGATAAACTGCTAAAAATAGCCTTCCTTTCCTTTCTTATTTTGTAAGTATTCTCGAGAAATTTAACAAGTATTAATCTGCCTCTTAGATCAAGCAAATCTACAAGGGAGTCTCTAATTCTCTTACATACTTGTAGGCTTCTGGGAACTATAATTGAATAGGGCCTGTATTGTCAACTGTGAAACAGCAGGGGGAGCTCATGAGGTTTTTAAGGCAGCTATTACCAGCCACTGGCTCCCTCCAAAAAAACAGTGCGTTAACTATAAACTGAACAGTACCACAGAGGAACCCAAACAAGGAGAAAAGAAAGCAAAAAAAATAATCATAAAAAAATAGAATGTCTTCCAATGAAAAGTAAAAATGGCTAAAATCAATTGTATAATAAAGGATTGATAGAAACTAACACTTAAACCTACAAACCCAAGTCTCAGACTATCCTTATCCTAAACCCAGTGTATCCCTGGGTGCCCAAGACCCCATCACTGCTCTGAACCCTTAACCGTCTTTCTTATGTATCAAGTTTCTAGGCAGCTGGCTTCAAAACGATCGTCCTTACATTTTCTAAACATGTTTTTAAAATATTCTGTGAAATTCTCTTTGGAGAACAGCTTAAATTGTATTTTAAAAAATGGGTTGTAAACCACAGAATAATGAAAGAATATATGTAACATAGGCCTTGCTCATTGTAAAGAGTGAGGGGAATCAGGAAGTTTTGGGGTTAGGATAAGAAGTGACTCCTGTGAGCACAGGAGTGAAATGAGAACATGAACAGAAAAGCATTTCCTATTTGGGAGAAATCACAAGTGGCGTTGGTACAACTTGTGCTGTCCTGTGACCTTCCCCGAGCAACAGGAATCAATCTTTAGCATGAACAAGCTGCATACTGCTCTTATCCTTGTCATTACTTGTCATTTAAATATATAATCAATGAGAACATGTAAATACGCAAAGTACAAAGAAGAAAAAACCCCAATTTTATAAAAATCAACTGCTAACCTTTTGCCGTCACATCCCTTTTCACGTATATTCTTCACTCTCTGCTCTGTGTGTATACAATATGTTTACACATTGAGATTATACTTTCATTCTATCAGGTAAATTGTGGAGACAAAAACTTGAGAGTATCCTGGGGCGGCTCAGAGGGAATGTGATCAGGGAGGGGGACTTAGGAGGCTTCCGCTGCATCTGTAAACTTTTTCAAGAAAAGAGCTGAAG
>NW_005329329.1:0-256 GCF_000412655.1 Myotis brandtii | reverse complement strand
TGACCTGGCAGGCAGGGCGGCAGCGCTTGAGGCTGTTGGCTGTCTGGGACCGGATCTGTGATCCTGCCAGGTGGGGGGCAGTGCTTGAGGCTGTCCGCGGTCCGGACCCGGATCCATGTCCGGGTGGGCAGGGGGCACCGCGGGAGGCTGTCCGCTGTCCCAGGACCCGGATCTGTGACTCTGCCTGGCGGGGGGCAGTGCTTGAGGCTGTCGGTGGTCCTGGGACCCGGATCTGTGACCCTGGCGGGCGGGGGGC
>NW_005329328.1:0-270 GCF_000412655.1 Myotis brandtii | reverse complement strand
TTTATTTGCTAGAGGCCTGGTGCACAAATTTGTGCACGGGTGCGGTCCCTCAGCCTGGAGGGCAATTGGGCTGTCTGACAGGTGGAGGGACTGTGGGAGGTTGGCTGGCTGTGGGAAGTTGGCTGTGGCAGCACATTGACCAACCCCCTGGTGGTCAGTGCGCGTCATAGCTACCGGCCAGTCATCCACTCATAACTGTCACTTAGGCTTATATATAGAGAGATTTATTAATGGCAGGAAGGTGAGGGCCTTTATTAGAGAGGGTCTTAT
>NW_005329327.1:0-200 GCF_000412655.1 Myotis brandtii | reverse complement strand
TCTACTTTCAGATTTGCCCCTTTCAATCTATTTCACTATGGAGAGCTGCTACAGTGTTTCGACAGGTTCAAGCCTTGGAGTAATGAGAGGGCATGGTCCTCTCGTGGCAAAGCCATGTGCAAGTCCTAGCTTGGAGGCCAAAACCCTCCCAGCACAGCTTGACTTTATGGTCCGAACCTGTGGTCCCACGTGGCTAAGTG
>NW_005329326.1:0-244 GCF_000412655.1 Myotis brandtii | reverse complement strand
TGTCCCCTCAACCTGGAGTTCGACCAGGGGGCGGGGCTGGCCGGCCAACAGCCTGCAGCCCCTCCTGGCCGGCCGCAGCCCCTCCCCCCAACTGGTCCTGCCTGATCAGCCTCGATTGGGGTGGGCTGGCTGGACCCCACCCATGCATGAATTCATGCACCGGGCCTCTAGTAGATCATAAAGCAGAATAGCATTAAGGCTACTAGTGCTCTTACAGAGACTTCTATATGTGAAATGTTGATTA
>NW_005329325.1:0-215 GCF_000412655.1 Myotis brandtii | reverse complement strand
TACATATTTGTATGTTATTTATTTAAAACTAGAGGCCTGATGCACAAAATTCATGCACGGGGCGGCGGGGGGGTGCCAGGTGTCCCTCAGCCCAGCCTGCAGCCTTTTGCAATCCGGGACCCCTGGGGTTCCTAGGCCTGGCTGACGATCAGGGCCTATCAGGGCTTTCCTTCTCCAGGCTGCCAGCAGCTGGCCCTGCCCCTGCCGCTGCCACT
>NW_005329324.1:0-234 GCF_000412655.1 Myotis brandtii | reverse complement strand
CTATGGCTTTTTTATACACCAATAGTGAACTCACAGAGGGAGAAACTAAAAACAATAATCCAATTTACCATTTCAACAAAAAAAATTAAGATACCCAGGAATAAACTTAACTAAGGAGGTGAAAGACCTGTACTTGGAAAACTACAGGATGTTGAAAAAAGAGCTGGAGGAAGGCATAAACAAATGGCAGAATATAATGTGTCCATGGATTGGTAGAATAAACATCATTAAAAT
>NW_005329323.1:0-444 GCF_000412655.1 Myotis brandtii | reverse complement strand
GGAGAGCCATAGGGGTAATAAAACATCTCTGGCCAGGGCAACTGAGAGAGAGCCATAAAGGAGATCAAAAGCAACTCCAACCTGAACAGATAAGATGGCCAAACGGAGAAATGTGGATGTGGGGGTTGTGGGAACTGATTGCAAGGCAGAAATGCCACGGTGGGAGAGACAATAAGGGAAAGGGTGGTCTCTAGAATATAGTACCTCAGACAGAGAGAGCAGCTGCCACCCTCCTTAGGAGACCCCCGGACTCCCTGTGCCAGGAGAGTCAGTCTTAGTTAGAAACTTAGAATTAGAGTTTTAGAGGTAGTATCTGCTTGCAATAAAGTTTCTGTACTTCTCACCTACCACCTTTTGTCCATGGCTTCATTTTCTGAGTCTGTCTGGATAAGAACCCAGGAAAGAGGTCAGTCTTCCACCTCTGCTCACCTAAAACCCGAATCA
>NW_005329322.1:0-663 GCF_000412655.1 Myotis brandtii | reverse complement strand
TACCTTGGCCCACCTGGCTGACCTGGGACAGTCACCACCTTACCGGTGTGCCTGTTGCCACATGATACCCACAGGACTGGTTGGGGCCTCTGCAGGGTGACTCCCCAGCAGGCTCAGAAAAGGGCTTCCCAAGATCTTGTCATATGTACACTCAGACTTAGCTGTTGAGACAGAGCTCGGTATATGGAGAACTGGGGAAGCCACTCACAAAGGAACAGCAGCTGCCCCCCGGGCAGAGAGAGCCGGGCTGGCTGGGGTGCTGGGGAGAGCGGACGGGTGGATAAAGGGCCCTTGGGTGAGCTGAAAATGCTATCAGAACCATTACGGCTTTTAGGCGGAGAATGACATGATGTGATTTATATTTTTTAAAGATCACTCTGTGATTTGACATTTAAAATGATATTTGAGATGTGTCTTGAGAGCACAGGTAGGATTTAGACAGATGAAGAGGGTGAGAAATGTGTTTCAGGTACGGAGAGTGAGCACGCGGCACCTCCGGGAGAGATAAAGCCTGGAGACCGGAGCACACGCCCCTCACAAGCCCGTGAGAGAGGGGGCAGGGCAGGAGGGATAAGGAACCATTCATGGAAGGGACAGGGCAGGGGGGTTTAGGAGACCTTGGGAGGGTCAGGGCTATATATAACAAACTCATAGCCAACATCA
>NW_005329321.1:0-418 GCF_000412655.1 Myotis brandtii | reverse complement strand
ATTACCATTGCAATTTTATAATTTTGTACCAAATTTTCAAGGTTAGACTTTTTATTCAAGAACTAGAGGCCTGATGGATGAAATTTATGCACAGAGGGTGTGTCTCTCAGCCTGGCCTACACCCTCTCACAATTGGGACTGCTGGCTCCTAACTGCTCGCCTGCATGATCTCCCCCAACTGCCCTCCCCTGCCGGCCTGATCACCCCTTAACTGCTTGCTCCCCTGTGCCTGCCTTATCGTGCCCCCAACTGCCCTCCCCTGCTGGCCTGATTGCCCCCAACTGCTCTCCCTTGCTGGACAGATCGCCTCCTAACTGCTCTCCCCTGCTGGCCTGATTGCCCCTAACTGCTTGCTCCCCTCCCAGCCTGATCGTCCCTAATTGCCTCTGCCTCAGCCCCTGCCACCGTGGCTTTGTCC
>NW_005329320.1:0-257 GCF_000412655.1 Myotis brandtii | reverse complement strand
GACTGTGAGAGGGCACAAGCCAGGCTGAGGGACCCCCGTGAGTACACAAATTTTTGTGCATTGGGCCTCTAGTATATATACATAATCTCACAATTTCTTTATCCATTCATCCATAAATGGACACAGGCTGTTTCTGAAAGGGCGAGGGCTAGGCCGTCCACCTTGCCCCAGGGTAAGGGCTAGGCCCTCCATATTGCCCCAGGGTAAGGGCTACGCCCAACATCTTGCCCCAGGGTAAGGGCTACGCCCTCCTTCTT
>NW_005329319.1:0-293 GCF_000412655.1 Myotis brandtii | reverse complement strand
GGCCCCACCGGGCAGTGTTGGGAGTTGACTGTATCTACGCGTGTCCGTGTGGACACAGTGAATGGCATGTGGTTCCCATGCTGGAGGGTTGGGTCAGTCCTTCTCCACGGGGGCCTTGCTTATCTCTAGAGCCCCTGTAGGTGCCGCTGTGTGAAGAGACTGCTACCCTCACCTGCCTGCAAGAGTCCGTTTTAGCTGCTAGGAGTGGGCAGCTCCATGAGGGCGACCCCTACAGAACGTGGTTTTCAGGAGGCGTGTTTCATTCTGGCCTTGCACCACGTGACACTTCAGAC
>NW_005329318.1:0-616 GCF_000412655.1 Myotis brandtii | reverse complement strand
AAAAATCTCCAAATTGTCATTTCTATTGCTAACAGCATAACCTAAAAGGAATAACAATATAGTAACTTTATTCTTACAGAATTATTACAAAATTATATCTGGATATAGGTTACAGGAAAATGCTATAATTTGTATACGTAGTTACTATTATTTACATTGTTTTAAAAAGAATAATCATTAAAGCACTAAATAGAGTTAAAACATCAATTCCATTTAGGAGAGTAGGATAGGAGAGCTACATGCTTATGGGAAGTTGTGCTGATTTTTTCTGTAAAAATTTGAAATAAACTCTAAACTTATTTGCTTCATGTTAATCAGTTTAGAAATGCTCATGAATACTTCTTGCTCATTCATTCAGTTTGGTCATTCAACAACTATTTTTTGGACACCAAATTGTTGCCATATCCATGGCAAGAGATACATACTTTGTTGAGCAAAATAGAACTGTCTCTATTCAAAAAGCCTACTGTAGCCCAGCTGGCGTAGCTCAATGGTTGAGTGTCAACCTATGAACCAGGAAGTCAAGGTTTGATTCCTGGTCAGGATACATGCCCAGGTCACAGGCTCAATCCACAGTGTGGGGTGTACAGGAGGCATCTGATCAATGATTCTCTCT
>NW_005329317.1:0-248 GCF_000412655.1 Myotis brandtii | reverse complement strand
CATTCCAGTCGTTCTGGTCACTTGGCTTTTATATATAAACTAGAGGCATGATGCATGAAAATTCATGCAAAGGGCTCGGCCCTCGCAGCCCCAGCTTCATCTGGAAGGACGTCCAGAAGGTCGTTCAGTTGTCCAATCTAATTAGCATGTTATGCTTTTATTATTATAGATAGATGTTTTAATACCCAGAGCAACCATTAAAAAGTAATACACTCAGCCCTGACCGGTTTGGCTCAGTGGATAGAGCG
>NW_005329316.1:0-223 GCF_000412655.1 Myotis brandtii | reverse complement strand
GGTGAAGACCTGGGGGGTTAGGGGCTAAGAAGAGGGGGTAAGTGGATGGGGTGGGGGATGAGAGACATCTGCAATGCTATCAATAAATAAATATCTATAATAATAAAAGTATAATATGCTAATTAGACCAGACAGCCCAACAACCTTTAGGACGTCCTTCCTGATGACCTTCCAGACAACCTTTCTGACGAAGCTGGGGCTGCAAGGGAAGCCCAGGTCCCGG
>NW_005329315.1:0-266 GCF_000412655.1 Myotis brandtii | reverse complement strand
TACTCTTGCATGAATTTCGTGCATCATGCCTCTAGTAGTTTTACTTGTGCTTTTAAAGTATTATTCTGTGTTGTAGCCAATATAACAATACATATTTTTAATACCGTACACTTATAAGAAAGAAGGAGACCAAATCCAGAAGCCCATCTGAACCTCAGTGCAGCTGCAGGAGGAGGGCTCAGATAAACCGCAAAGGGGACCAGAAATTCTCAAATAAACTGAGTCCCAGGTTATGAACAATCACCCAAACCCAGGGATGCCATCAC
>NW_005329314.1:0-295 GCF_000412655.1 Myotis brandtii | reverse complement strand
ATGCTCTATCCACTGAGCCAAACTGGTTAGGGCTTACCCACGCAGTTTAAAAGGTGCTTGCGATCAATGTGGCGGCCAGGACCCGGTCTCAGGGGTTTTGCAGTTTGAAAGGTGCTCGAGATCTACGTGGTGGCCCCCGGTTCTCCGATCACGCCTGGGGGGCCGGGGCAAAGGCGACCCCATTTCTTGCCTGCCGCCTGGGTTTCCAATCACCGTCAGCAGCAAGCAGCTTCTTCTGTCCTTCCCCGTTCGCCTCCTAGCATTGTGCTTACATATGCAAATTAACCACCATCTT
>NW_005329313.1:0-276 GCF_000412655.1 Myotis brandtii | reverse complement strand
TTATTTTGGTACACTTCCTTATTGCAACTTTTTTTTTGTAAAAGGATATATAAGAAAATACTCTGAAAACTGTAACACTATGTAATTTGAAGATGTTTTATGAAAAAGTTGTCTTACTAAAACCATCTAGTAAAAGAAAGCCTGTCTTTCTTGCTTCTGGAATCATGTAGAAAAAATATTTAAAAATAAATTTATAGTGATAAGTAAAGCTCTAAATTCATTTTACTGCTTTCTATGTAAGTTGTTATGTGTCTTTCAAGTACCTTTGTATGGATC
>NW_005329312.1:0-256 GCF_000412655.1 Myotis brandtii | reverse complement strand
CTCTTGGTTTTGTTGATCTTTTGTATTGTTTTTTGGGGTTTTTTTTTGGGGGGGGGGTTGACTCTATGTCATTTATCTCTGCTCTGATCTTTATTATTTCCTTCCTTCTGCGTATGCTGGGCTTTTCTTATTGCTTACTTTCTAACTTTTTGAGTTTTATGGTTAGATAATATATTACCATTTTTTCTTGTTGTTTTCTTTTGTTTTTGTTTTTGTTTCGTTTTTTGAGATAGGCCTGTAAAGCTATGAACTTCCC
>NW_005329311.1:0-272 GCF_000412655.1 Myotis brandtii | reverse complement strand
TCTTTCCTTCTAGTTGTAGAATTTCCTCTCAGCCAGCTTTCCCGTGGTTCTGGATGATGTCCATTTTATCTTTTAGTTGTATTTTTGAAGTAGTTGTGCGAGGCAGCAATTTCTGGTGTTTACCTATGCTGCCATCTTGATTTCTCTCATGAGCTACTACTTTCATCCATCACGCTACTCCTATTATGAGACTTAACAAAATCCATCACTGAGAACAAAGATTCATAAGCGTATTTGGATGAAAACATGGAGAGTAACGCTGTTGCAAAGTT
>NW_005329310.1:0-1093 GCF_000412655.1 Myotis brandtii | reverse complement strand
GTATTTAAAGGGCCAGAAGGTTGAGAACTACTGCTATGGAGGAAGACATAGAGACCCTAACCCAGAGCTGGGAAAGCTTCTTCAAACACAAAGCTTGTTTCAAGGCAGAGGGCAGATAGTCCATCATTTACTTAGTTTCTGGACCCCATTCATTTCCAAACAAGTTACAGAAAGTAATCAAAGAACAGGAGTCATGACTACGAACAATTATTTGTCAACAAGTTGGATAATCTAGAAGAAATAGATAAATTTCTAGAAATGTACAACATGCAAAGACTGAATCAGAAAGAAATAGAAAATTCAAAGATAACAAGTAAGTAGATTGGAACAGTAACCAAAACTACCCAGGATAAAAAAGGCTAGAACCAGAGAGTTTCGCTAGTGAATTCTATCAAACATATAAAGAAGAATTAATGCCAATCCTTCCCAACTATTCAAAAATATTGAAGAAGAGGGAACATGCCCAAACTCATTTGACTAGTCTAGTGCTACCCTGATACCAAAGCCAGATAAGGGCACAATTAGAAAACTGTAGGCCAGTAACCCTGATGAATACGAACGTAAAAATCCTCAACAAAATTCTAGCAAAACAAAGAGAGAGTAAGACCACAGCATTAAACGGATCATACACCACGATCAAGTAGGATTTATCTCTGGAGTGCAAGGAAGGTTCAACATATGCAAATCAATAAGCATGATACACCATATTAATAAGAGTTAAAAATCATATGACCCTCTCTCTCAAGAGCTGCAGGAAGAGCATTTGACAAAATTCAACATCCTTTCATGATAAAAATTATGAATGAATATAACCTCAACATAATAAAGGCCACATGTGACAAACCCACAGATCGTCATACATATAACAGCAGGGCCACTGATTCTTGGGCCCAATGAAATCAGACTATTGAATTGGACTATGTGAATGGAAACCGTGAACCTGTATTTTAATGTGTCCAAAGTGAGCTTAGGTTGAAAGGCAAATGTGGTAACTACTGCATCAGATCGGTGGTTCTCAGTCTGCAGCATGCGGCACACAGAATTCACTGGAGGGCGTGTTCAAATACAGATGGCAGGGCCCCACCCCGCTGAG
>NW_005329309.1:0-266 GCF_000412655.1 Myotis brandtii | reverse complement strand
TGACATATCTATACTAATAATACCCTAGGTGGTCATCTCGCCCTCACGCATCACACCCATCACACCCTAACATCGTCACAAGATGGCCGTCACAAGATGGCCACGCACACAGCAGAGGTGGGGCCCAGCAGAGTAGGCAGGTTGTGGCAGGGGAAAGCAGTTGTGGGCGATCAGGCTGGCAGGGGAAGGCAGTTGTAAGTGATCAGGATGGCAAGGGAGCAGTGAGGCGTCAATCAAGCCGGCAGGGGAGTGGTTAGGGGCAATCA
>NW_005329308.1:0-203 GCF_000412655.1 Myotis brandtii | reverse complement strand
AAAATTAGCTATAATTTTGCACTGAAGTTGCTAGAGAACCAGACCATTATAAATAGGGAAACAGGTGGTTTACCACGACAGTAGAAGTGATTTTTTTCTGAAGATATGGGTAAACAACGCGATTTAACACCCCTTGAACTTGGGAGATATATATATATATATCCCCCACACACACACTGAGTGGCCAGATTATGACCACCCCA
>NW_005329307.1:0-239 GCF_000412655.1 Myotis brandtii | reverse complement strand
TCTCTCTCTGTCCCTCTCTCTTCCTCTCTGAAATCCTTCAGAGGAGTTTGGTGCTGGATGTGTAGCAGCTGCATTGCCTCCTTGGTGGTGTTTATTCTCTAGACTCTGTTGTAAATACAGTTTCATACATTGGGAGATAGTAGAATCTTTATCATGACCCGGTGTGTTTAGGGGAAGATGTGGGTAATAATTTAGGAATAACTAAGTTTAGGTTATGAAAATCTTGTTACTTGAAAACT
>NW_005329306.1:0-215 GCF_000412655.1 Myotis brandtii | reverse complement strand
GGTGAATGGATAAATACACTGAAGGATATACAATGAAATCTTACTCACTTGTATAAAGATATAATACATCAAGCCATGAATAGACATGATAGAAGCCTAGATACACAGAACTAAATGAAAGAATCCAATCTGCCTCCCCAGGTAGCCCAGTTGCTTAGATCATAGTACCGATATGCCAAAGTTGTAGGTTTGATCTCTGGTCAGGGCACATACAA
>NW_005329305.1:0-822 GCF_000412655.1 Myotis brandtii | reverse complement strand
CACAAGGTGTAAATATTCAGCTTATTTCAGTTCTTCAATTATGCTTGTTTCTTTCATCCATTTGTTGATCTAGGGCCTCCATTCATTCCCAAATTGTTGCTTTTACTATAGTTGTTTGCCAAAAATCCAGAGTTACTAAGGTATATTGGAGAAAATTAAAGCAAAAGTCAATACAACTCTACTTAATTCAGAACATTCTGGCAGTACTGAGAGAAGGAGGAACAATGGTTCCCATTAATTCTAAGTAATATCCCTAATGCTTTAGCAAGAAAGTGGGTGTTGGAAATCCAGGTTAACTAGACAGAAGTGGGCCAAGTTTTATCTAATTTAAGTCCAGGGATGCACTACTTGGTTCCGAGAATGATGAAGTGGACTCCTAGACAGGTTCTTGTTTGTTGGCTCACTGGAAATCAGTGGTGCAAGTTCATTTGCTGGGTGATGATTAATCTACTTAAGATAGCTACTTTTTAAGAAAATATGTTTCTTATTGCTTTTTTAGAGAGAGAAGAAGGGAGAGGGATAGAGAGAGAGAAACATCGATGAGAGAGTGACATCAATTGGTTGCCTTTTGTACACCCCTTACTGGGGATCGAGCCCGCACCTCAGGCATGTGCCCTGACTGGGAATCGAACTGGGGACCTCTTGGTGCATGGGTCGAGGCTCAACCACTGAGACACACCAGCTGGGCAAGATAACTACTTTTTAAGTGTTTAATAATTATACATGTATACAAGCAACTTGCCAAATACAGATCATTTCTTGTAAAGCGAGGAAAATTTAGGGAAGATGACTACATTGAAGACATATTTATTTATTTATTTA
>NW_005329304.1:0-822 GCF_000412655.1 Myotis brandtii | reverse complement strand
CCCTGTAGCCAGAGACCAGGAGAACTCCAAAATGCATTAATCATAAAGAGAGGTTTAGCCACAAATTATCTGGTGAGCTGAGAGCTCTGTGGTTTGAGGTTGGGGTTTCAACCTGCTGGAACCCAGAAAATTCTGTGGGACATCTCTGACAGTTTAGGGGTGCTCCTTCTAGCACGCATTCACTCAAACATTGTGTTTATGTGCTATATCTATAATTTGTCTCTCTGGGTCAAATCAAATTCTTTCTTTGAGAGGGGGAAGAGAGGATTTAGGGTCTGGTTAATAAAATGTGTAATGACAAACCAACCAAAGTCTGGAAAACCTCTTCGGAAAGGACTACCTTAATCTCTACTTGTAGATCTTCAACTATTCCTACTAAGTATTCAAAGGTTCTTAATGTGATAGTTATCTAAACATACCCGAGATGTAATGTACTCTATTCTAGAGAAAAGTAAATGTTAATGTCTCCATCAGAATTTGTGATGAACTAACATACAGATAATCAGATCTGGCTTGAGATGACCTCACTTGAAAATACAGGCTCAAAAGGGACATGCTGTTTTCATCAATTCCCAGGTTGAGATTGGTGAGGCCAAAAGGTATTTCTCTTCCTAGGAACTAGGCCTGTAGCCCAAGTAAATTTGCCAACCCAGGTAAAGCTGCCTCCCATGTGAATTGCGAGCTTGTGATCCAAGCAGACAGGCATTTCCTAAGTATGGATAGCAGTCACAAACTATAGCACCCCACCCAGACCATATTCTCCCCCTCCCAAACTAAAATAAAAGTCTTCATTAAAGCCCAACAGCAATTAAACAATTTTTA
>NW_005329303.1:0-207 GCF_000412655.1 Myotis brandtii | reverse complement strand
TCTGTCTCACACCTTCACCCCCAACGTGGGATGTGGTACCCCCTGCGAGGCTGCAACGGCCCCTGCGAGGCTACGCCGGCCCTTGTGAGGCTGCGCTGGCCCCTGTGAGGCTGAGACGGCTCCTGTGAGGCTGAGACGGTCCCTGTGAGGCTGAAATGGCCCCGTGAGGTTGAGACGGTCCCGGTGAGGCTGAGACAGTCCCTGTGA
>NW_005329302.1:0-226 GCF_000412655.1 Myotis brandtii | reverse complement strand
TGCGCGAATCTTCGTGCAACGGGCTTCTAGTCTATATGTATAAAAGGCTAACATGCAAAATGTCCCCTCAGGAGTTTGACCAGGAGACTCAGAGTTCAGTTGCTCTCTATGACATTCGCTGACCACCAGGGGTGGTGTGGAATGAAGGAAGGCCCCAATCAACCCTGACCTCGGGTTAGGTCTAGGGATCCTACCCATGCATGAATTTCATGAAAAGTCCTAGATT
>NW_005329301.1:0-289 GCF_000412655.1 Myotis brandtii | reverse complement strand
TGGGACCCAGGTCTGCCCTCTGCTGGCCAAGGGACACTGAGCATTATGACAGCTAAGGGAAGGACGCTGGGCCCCTCCTGCTGTCTTGCCACGGAGGCCTCGTCCTTGCCTCCTAGTTCACAGGTTTTATCTAGGAGTCAGGGCTGGGGAGGGAGCAATAGAACAATGTCCGCCTAAGTGGTCACTCACAGCATCTTCACACAGCGCGTCTCCGCAGGAGCTCTAACATAAAGCGGGCATGCCCGGCCGGTGTGGCCCCGTGGTTGAGTGTCGACCTATGAACCAGGAG
>NW_005329300.1:0-271 GCF_000412655.1 Myotis brandtii | reverse complement strand
ACCACCAGCTGCCTTTGGAGTACAGTTCCTCCAAGACTATTATATGTCTTCAAGGGGCATTTTATTCCTAAAGCCGTCACTGCCTTTCAGTGACAAAGTTCATACCTAATGACAGATGTTTCTTCAGCCCTGGCATCCACTCACACACACACGTGCACACTCACACACTCATACACACTCATTTACACAACACACACACACAAACATTCTCTCACACACAATACACTCACTAGTGCATAGCCATTGGCCTGGCGTGCTGCAAGGGAGTCGG
>NW_005329299.1:0-228 GCF_000412655.1 Myotis brandtii | reverse complement strand
AGCTCTGCCCTCTCCTGCCACCTTTGAATCTCTCTGCCCCAGAGGCTGTTTTAGCAGCGGGGTTTCATTTCTTATTACATATTTTTGATTCCAAATACTGTTAGGTTAGGTGGCTCAGGAGGTGGCTTAGGAAATAAAGAGAGTCGATCAGAAAAGGAAGAAAGGGAAGGTTTTATTCTGCGTTCCTGGGGGACCCACGAACCCCAAAGACAGGGCACGTGGATCCGC
>NW_005329298.1:0-359 GCF_000412655.1 Myotis brandtii | reverse complement strand
CGCAACCCACAGGTTGAGAACCACTGCTCTAGACAGAACCTATTGCCCAGGGCTATAATGACCATGTGTCTGAAAAGCTACACAAGTAAAGACGATTTACAGGGGGGGGAAATCACATCAGAGTATGAATTCACTGGGTGAAAACAAAGAAGAACATTTCAGGCAGAGAAAAAGATGCGTGAAGAGTTTAAAAGACTATGGGTAGCCTGGCTCACCGTGGCTCCATGGTTGAGCGTCAACCTGGGACCAGGAGGTCGCGGTTCGATTCCCAGTCAGGGGCACATGCCCAAGTTGTGGGTTCCATCCCCAGTGTGGGGTGTGTGGGGGCAGCCGATCGGTGGTCCTCTCTCATCATTGAT
>NW_005329297.1:0-308 GCF_000412655.1 Myotis brandtii | reverse complement strand
TCAAAATCAATTAATTTAAAAAATAATAATAGAAAAACATTTCCTGGAATTAAAAAATAAATAATTCATATTGTAAGAGTTCATAGATTATTGAAGGGGATAAATTAGTATGTGTGTGGGAGGGGAAATACCTGGGAATTAAAGAATATATCCAAGACATTAAGAAACTGCTAAAAGCTTTAGAAAGGAAGAGCAGATCAAGGAAAACTATCAGATCAACAACTCATTTTTCAACAATATCACTGGAGCAACATGAAGATAGAACAGTGTCGGGGTCCAGCCCCAGCAGGTCCAGGGGTTCTCAAAGG
>NW_005329296.1:0-422 GCF_000412655.1 Myotis brandtii | reverse complement strand
GCAAATCAGCTAGAGAATTGGCCAATCAATGGCGGTCGATAGTGCCTTACATTGAGTTTTAGTTAATGGAAGATGAGCGATATCTGAATCATGTCCAGGGAGTTTTGTACTGCGTTGCTTCCCATTGAGAATTAAAGAGCAAATCAATGCTAGAGAAGGGGATCAAGTTTTGGAGGGAGTATGAGAGCAAAAGAACCACTTAATAACCCCCAGATCAGATACAAGTTGTCATATAAATCCCGTAGGTGAGTGCCTGGTGGGAAAGAAAATTAGTTGAAGAGAATGCTGGAGAGAGATTCTTCTCAAGTATCATGTGTTGAGCGCATCCTCCACCAAGCGGAGTTCTTTTATTCCTTCTGGGGAAGGCTGTCCGGGGGAATTTAAAGCTGGATCCCCTTTTAGGATGTTAAACAGGTTTTATA
>NW_005329295.1:0-222 GCF_000412655.1 Myotis brandtii | reverse complement strand
AATTGTAAAATTGAATACAGTCTAATTTGGTGTTTTTGAGTGAAAAATGTGAGATAAGAGAATTGTCCTTTTTGATGTTCCCTGGGATCTGGACCTTTAAGTGCGTGCATGTGCACATTTTGGGAATTGGAGCTTAGAATCACTAATTCTCATGTAGTTTCCACCAAACCACACTGTGCTGTGCAGGAAATATTAGAGTCAGCAATGGTATGCTGTAGGTGT
>NW_005329294.1:0-927 GCF_000412655.1 Myotis brandtii | reverse complement strand
CCTGGATTGCAAGAGGGATGTCCAACTGCTGGTTTAGTCCCGATCCCACAGGGATCCCTGCAGCATCAGGCCTAAACTAGCAGTCTGACTTTCCCCGAGGGATCCTGGGTTGCAAGAGAGTGCAGGCCGGGCTGGGGGCCCCCCCCCGGAGGGGCCCCTCCCATGCACAAATTTCATGCACCAGGCCTCTAGTTTTCTTATATAAGCCCAACTTTCCCTATGGATGAGAATAAAGTCTGATTACATGTTGATGTTGCCTATCTGGTTCTAGTAGGCATTTGAGTTTAGAATCACAGGGTAGGCTTCCTATTTATATAAGAAGGTTCAGCAACTTTAATTATGATCCATCTGGAGGGTCAGCGTACTCCATTCATTCAGATATATTTTGGTCTTATAATTAGTGTAAATTTCTCCCAGATTTTAGCAAAATTGTGACCTTTAGTATTAGTGCTCAATATTATTCTAATCGTGTCTTATTTTGAGATACTATAGGTTTTTAGTTGGAAAATAAATTAAGTAATAAATTGAAAAAGCATATTTGCACTTTGCTCTCCAGAAATGCCCTTCAGTCCAATCTCTTCATTTTATGGGTGTGTTTCAAGGATTACTTTTAAAAGATTATATTGGTTGTTTACAGTAGACTTCAAACAAGAAGCCAATATGCTTTCCAAACTACTTTGCACATTCCAAATATTCCATATTGAACCTGATATTTTGCCAGTCTTTGCCAAGATTTCTACTTTTATATTCTCTTCATCATAATTTTTTTCTTGCCCTAAGGGCACTCATGAAAACCATCATTTGAAAATTCATATAATTCTGATAAAATAAAAATAATTTTAGACAGCCATTTTTAAAATTTTTAGATTTAGGTTCTAAACGCCAGTACCAACATTAATTAATTAATTAATTAATTTATTTATTTAT
>NW_005329293.1:0-206 GCF_000412655.1 Myotis brandtii | reverse complement strand
AATTCCCAGTCGGGGCACATGCCCGGGTTGTGGGCTTCATCCCCCGTGGGGGCCGTGCAGGCGGCAGCTGATCCATGATTCTCTCTCATCATAGATGTTTCTCTCTCTCTCCCTCTGCCTTCCTCTCTCTAAAAATCAATACAAATATACTTAAACAAATAAAAATATTTAAAAATAAGATTATTTTGCAGTTTACTGCAGATTTT
>NW_005329292.1:0-247 GCF_000412655.1 Myotis brandtii | reverse complement strand
AACAAATATCTTTTCTTTTTACTTTGCAAAACTTTATTTTATATTTAGAGCATCTCTATTTAAAAGAAGAATAACCCTTAACATTTTCATACTTAATCCTAAAACTCCCTTAAATATTTCTATCTCTCCAACTTTCATGCATTTGTCTTATGTTACAGTTGCCTTAGCTATTATTTAGACTGTGCAATGAACACCAGTGAGAATTTGTCACCTTAGATATTGCCTTTTCCTTTCTCTTTTTAACCCT
>NW_005329291.1:0-433 GCF_000412655.1 Myotis brandtii | reverse complement strand
CTGTAAAAAATCAATAAAATATATGTTTTTTAAAAAGCGTAATATGCAAATTGGCCAAACGGCAGAATGACCAGTCGGTGGGGAGTGGGGCCAGCAAGCAGGTGGCACCAGGCCAGCCAAGGCGTGTGTCAGTGGACAAAGGGAGGGGACGACAATGGAGGGGGGAGGGTGGCAGCAACCAGTACCAGTGGAGGGACAATGGGGGGGTAGGGCCGGCCACTCGCTGCTGGTGTTGTCCCCTGATCAGCCTGCTGGTTGCCTCCCGCAGAGGGAGGCTAGACTGCAGCTTAGTTCCGCTCCCGGGGGTAGCGGGCCTAAGCCGTCAGTTGGACATCCCTTGAGGGCTCCTGGACTATGAGAGGACACAGGCCAGGCTGAGGAATGTGCCTTCCCCCGCCTGAGTGCACGAATTTTCATGCACCAGGCCTCTAGT
>NW_005329290.1:0-249 GCF_000412655.1 Myotis brandtii | reverse complement strand
TTTCAGATTACAAAGGGCCGGGCCTTTCATATGCAAATGCCTCCGTGCACGGCTTGGGTGGGGCAGAGCCCCAGGGGTTCAACTGGGCGGGCAGAGCGAGCAGTATGGCTGCTCTCAGTCCTGTCGTCAGAGGCCCCAGCAATTGCTGCGTGTGCCTCCGAGAGAAAGCTGTCCTCGAGTTCCAACCGATGCCAGACAGTCCCGATTCTCCTATATGAGTCTGGGTCCCCACAGACTCGCCCGGAACTG
>NW_005329289.1:0-259 GCF_000412655.1 Myotis brandtii | reverse complement strand
GTTGTCCTTCACTAACCCCCCTGCCGGCCTGGTCGCCTCATGCTGCCTGCTTGTTCAGTCGTTTGGTTGTTCCTCAATAACGCCCCCCTCCCCCCCCAACCCCCGGCCTGGTTGCCCCAGACAGCTTGGTGCTCAGTCATTTGGACGTCTCTCACTAACCCCCCTGCTGGCCTGGTCACCCCATGTAAGCTGCTGTTCAGTCATTTGGTTGTCCCTGCCGGGCTGGTCGTAGGCAGCCATCTTGTGAGGGTGTGAGGGT
>NW_005329288.1:0-215 GCF_000412655.1 Myotis brandtii | reverse complement strand
ATCCTCCCCTGAGACCTCCAGATAAAAATCCTCAAAAAAAGGACCAGAAAACTCTCTCTCTTGAGCATGCCCATGCCTTTCTCCACCACATTCTTTCCTTAGGGTTCTCTCTCTCTCTCTCTCTCTCTCTCTCTCTCTCGAGCACCCCCACACCTTGCACCATCCTCCTTCTTATTCTCCCAAATGTGTTCTTTCTGCCTTTATCCCCCTATGCT
>NW_005329287.1:0-623 GCF_000412655.1 Myotis brandtii | reverse complement strand
TTATGGTTGCCTTTGGCAAAGGAGTCAGAGGTTTCCCGGTAACAACTGGATTCCCAGGTCCCAGCTTCCCCAGTTCTGTACACTCTTATTTGTTTTCCGTTGTTGTTATACATTCTCACAAACAGTACCTTAAAACAACCCGGATTTATTATCTGACAGTTCCGTCGGTCAGACCCAACTCTGTCTCGCTGGGCTGCTTCCTCCTGGAGTCTCCAGGGGAGAATCTGTGACCCCTCCCCTGTTCACAGCCAGCCGCACAGCGTCCTTAGCTCCTTCACTTGCTCTGCTTCTACTGTCACATCTCCTTTCACTCCAACAGGCCTCCTCCTTCCTACAAGGACTCTTCTTTTTTTAAATGTTTTTATTGATTTCAGAGAGAGGAAGGGAGAGAGACATAGAGATAGAAACATCCATGATGAGAGAGAATCTTTGAACAGCTGCCTCCTGCACGCCCCCTACTGGGGATCGAGCCCCAAACCCGGGCATGTGCCCTGACCAGGAACTGAATTGTGACCACCGAGCCAAGGATTCTTGTGCTTACACTGGACCCACTTAAGAGAATCACAGAATCCTTCATCACATCTTTGAAGTCCCTTTTGCCATGCAATGCAAGGTATTTACAG
>NW_005329286.1:0-399 GCF_000412655.1 Myotis brandtii | reverse complement strand
TGTATACATCATCCCATTCGATTGAATGACTATCCCACTGATTGTTATCTTGCTGGTTTTGGAAAGCACATTCTTCCGTACCTGGGAAACAGGACAGCGCATTATCCTAGGTTGTTTTAGTGACCACAGATAATGCATTCCAGTTGACTCAGTGGTCCCAAGGCCAGGGCAGCGCAGTTACTCTAAATTTAATGAGTTCCTGGCAACTCACTGGTCTCAAGACCTGAGGACTCTGGATAAGGTGTTTCTGTCAATTCTATGGTTGACATGCTTGGTTCTGCTTCTGTGGACTGTTTTGCGAACCAGGTTCCTCGTTCCGGGCCCTGGGATGTGGTCAATACCTTTGTGATTTTTGTGTTCACGATATGTAAATGTTATACTAGATGCAGAAAAGCAAAA
>NW_005329285.1:0-357 GCF_000412655.1 Myotis brandtii | reverse complement strand
ATCAATGTGAGAGAGACATATTGGTTGGTTGCCTCCCCCATGTGCCCTGACTGAGGCCAGGGATGGAGCCTGTAACCAAGGTACATGCTCTTGATTGGAATCAAACCCAGGACCCTTCAATCTGAGGGCCAATGCTCTATCCACTGCGCCAAACTGGCTAGGTCCAGAGGGATCTTTTTCAGAGAGAACAGGAGAGAGAGAGAGAGAGAGATAGAAACCTCAATGATGAGAGAAAATAATTGATTGGCAGCCTCCTGCACACCCCACACTGGGGATTGAGCCCAACAACTGGGCATGTGCTCTGACTGGGAATTAAATGGGTTCATAGGTTGATGCTCAACCACTAAGCCACAACAG
>NW_005329284.1:0-220 GCF_000412655.1 Myotis brandtii | reverse complement strand
AAGCCCCGCGCCGCCTAAGCCCCACCCCCAGCCGGGAACCCCATGTGCCGCCTAAGCCCCGCGCCGCCCCCAGCCGAGACCCCATGGCGATCCCAGAGCAGGAAAGTGCAGCCTGCAGGCAGCACCCAGCAGGGCCTGCTCCTGGGTCATTGTGGCAATCGCAGAGCAGGAAAGTGTGGCCGCAGGCAGCACCCAGCAAGGCCTGCTCCTGGGTCACCGT
>NW_005329283.1:0-202 GCF_000412655.1 Myotis brandtii | reverse complement strand
TTAATTAAATAGAGGTAATTCCTTATGGACCTTTATAGTTGCTGTACTTCTCACAGCCCCTGACAGACGCTAGAAACTGGATAAATCAGCAATATTAGGTGAAAAATGGATAAGCAGCATCTTGAGCTTTTGCACAAATCTATATACATAAAAGTCTAAGCTACCAAATGACTGGTCGCTATGACACGCACTGACCACCAGG
>NW_005329282.1:0-259 GCF_000412655.1 Myotis brandtii | reverse complement strand
GACAACCAGGGGGCAGACGCTCAATGCAGGAGCTGCCGAGTAACAGCAAGTTTGCAGGGTGCCCTCTCGCACTCCAGGACCCCTTGAGGGATGTCGTCCTGCTGGTTTCAGCCTGATCCCCACAGGCCAGGCTGAGGGACCCCACTTGCCAGAGAGACCCTGCTCACTCCACAGATGCCCTTCGAGCCGCAGCACTGCCCCAGGTGCGGGAGGCCTGGGAGAGACCGCGGGAAGTTGGCTCCAGGGTGTGTCTGGCCCA
>NW_005329281.1:0-226 GCF_000412655.1 Myotis brandtii | reverse complement strand
TAATGAACAACATAAAATGATGAACAAAAATAGATACAGAGAAGAGAAGCATCAAACAGACTGTCAAACTACAGCAGGAAGGCCAGGGAGTGTAAGGAGGGGTAAGAGAACAACCGAAGGACTTGTATGCTTGTATATAAGCATAACCAATGGACGCAGACACTGGGGGTGGTGTGTAGGGTATGTGCTAGGGGGTAGGGGAGGCTGGGGGGAGGTCAATGGGGGA
>NW_005329280.1:0-261 GCF_000412655.1 Myotis brandtii | reverse complement strand
ACTTGTAATTCAGTATAATAAACCAGTGAAATAGTATTAATGTGTACGAACCACTTGGTTTACATATAAATAGAGCCTAAATATCTGTGGGAAAGTGTAAAATCACTGAGAATTCAGGTTCAAACAGCTCTGCAATGAGCAGAATAGTGTTAACATTCATAATTCCCGCTCAGTTAATTGGCTTTTTTTTCTTAAAAAAAAAGAACAACGTAGTTTCATCTTTTAAAATTTATGAATGTAAGCTCAGAGAATTGCCTTAAA
>NW_005329279.1:0-735 GCF_000412655.1 Myotis brandtii | reverse complement strand
ACATAAAACACCACCTCAACTGAGAAATTAAAACTGTCCAGTCTAAGACACAAGTCCTCACATCACTATTAACCCCAAAGCAAAGACTTCTGCTCCCTCTCCTCTGCCCAAGTTCCTGACTGGCAGCACTCAGCTTTGGAGAAGGGAGAGTGGTCATACTTGTGTGTCTTTGTTCTCTTCCTCTCCAGCTCTGGAGTTTCTATTTCAGACCATACCAGGTTAAAAGCAGGGAGAAAATTGAGGGATAATGAGGAGAAAGAACTATTCTTATATGGCTGGGGGCCTTGATGCTCTTCCAGTTTGGTAGGTTGTTAAAGCCAAGACTTCGGTGATGCGTTCTAGTGGGTTTTTGGAAATCCCTACCACTGGGGACATTTCTGGCTGAAGCTCTTGAAATGCAGGCTATTTAATGCATTCCACAGCCCAGCTCCTCTACCAAACCCTATTTCAGCAGCACTCCATCTCCCTGGGACTCTCACTCCTGGTGCCTGCCTAGCAGCTCTCAGGCAGACCAGCTCCCTGCCATACCCCCTACCTGTGTCCACTGGAAATATGAATGCATTTTTCAACCTAAAACTTTAAGAGTGCAGGCTATCACCATCTTAGCAGCAATCTCCAGAATTCACCATCAACACAGGAATCAGACCCCCATCCATGATAGCCCAGGATCAACTAAGAATCAGTGTACAGCCCGGCCAGCACAGCTCAGTGGTTGAGAGTCGACCTATGAACCGG
>NW_005329278.1:0-274 GCF_000412655.1 Myotis brandtii | reverse complement strand
AAGGGCCGGGGGCTGCTCCGGAAGATGGACACCACCACCCCGCTCAAAGGCATCCCGAAGCAGGCGCCCTTCCGCAGCCCCACGGCCCCCAGTGTCTTCAGCCCGGCCGGGAACTGGACCCCCATGCCCCCCTCGAGGACGCCTCTGCGGAAGGAGAGGGGCGTGAAGCTGCTGCACATTTCTGAGCTGGATATGGTCGGTGCCGGCCGAGAGGCAAAGAGAAGAAGGAAGACGCTGGACACGGAAGTGGTGGAAAAGCCGGCCAAGGAGGAGA
>NW_005329277.1:0-226 GCF_000412655.1 Myotis brandtii | reverse complement strand
CCAGCAGAGGGACACAGGCTGGGTCAGCATGAGCCCTTCCCCAGGGACTTCTCACCCCCTGTGGAGAGGTGTCTTCAGAGGAGGGTGAGGGGTGTCCCCGTCTAGGTCTCAGTGGGGACTTCTTAGGAGCCAGTGGGGGATGGCAGAAGGGATAGAGCGTCTTGTCCTGTTAAGTATCGCAAAGGGGCCCAGGGTTTGGAGGGAGGATGTTGGAGAAATGGTGAGA
>NW_005329276.1:0-313 GCF_000412655.1 Myotis brandtii | reverse complement strand
CATTTCCATTTCTTATACCCTATGGAATATGAGTTATCTGGGGGTAAGCCAATTTCTTATTTCTCTTAGTGTTGCCAGCATCTATTGTTGTACCTCGCTGCACCAGGGACTAGTCTGTATTCACTGAATGAATGAGTTCAGAATCTAAATACAGCTGATTCCAAACCATCTATAATAATAATAAAAGGGCGATATGCTAATTAGACCAGACATCCTTCCGGACGACCTTCTGGACAAAGCCACAGCTGCAGGGACCGAGACAGCTGCCGCTGTGGTGGGGACCAAGGCAGCTGCCACGGTGGCAGGAGCCGAG
>NW_005329275.1:0-257 GCF_000412655.1 Myotis brandtii | reverse complement strand
ATAATTTGGAAATGAACTGGGCAGATAGAACTGAAATTAGTGAAATTGAAATCTGCAGTCTTTTAAATTAGCACAGTAATTTCTGTTTGGTAAGTTAGGTTATTTCAGTGATTTCATTTGTTCAATAATTTTTTAGTTCAACTGCATGCAAGCAAGTTATTCTTTTGAATGCTTATCTTCAGTGTAATTCTTAACAGGGTATAAGAAACATTTTAAAGTGAATAAATGTCTATTTAAAACAATATAAATAAAAATTA
>NW_005329274.1:0-233 GCF_000412655.1 Myotis brandtii | reverse complement strand
AAGGGGCTGTGGCCAGCCTGAAAATGGCCCTCAGCTCTCACCCAGGCTGGCCTGGCACCCCAGTGGGATCCCCCCAACACTGAAGAGGCTGTGGCCAGCCTGCAAACAGCCATCAGCCCCTCACCCAGGCTGGCCAGGCACCCCAGCGGGACCCCCACCCCAATCCAGGACACACTTCAGGGCAAACCAGCCGGCTACCACCCATGCACCAGGCCTCTATCCTATATAATAAA
>NW_005329273.1:0-206 GCF_000412655.1 Myotis brandtii | reverse complement strand
ACTGCCCGCCCAGGTACGTGCGGCCACAGTTCTGACCTCATCGGGACCGGGTTCCTGCAGGTTTCAAAGGCACGGGAACCTGGACTTCCTCGCCTGGTCACCAGGACTTCTTTAGCGGGGCCGGCCAGTGTGGCTAAGCGGTTAGCGTCGCCCCGGGACCCAAGAGGTTACGGGTTCGATTCCCGGTCAAGGGCACATGCCCGGGT
>NW_005329272.1:0-258 GCF_000412655.1 Myotis brandtii | reverse complement strand
AGGGTCCCTAGGCCTGACCAGTGACCAGGGCCGATCTCTGGGGCAACCAGCAGGGTGATTGAGGGGCCTCCGCTGGTACCCACCATGGCCGGCCTGGCTCTACCAGCTCACCAGTCCCGCGCTCCTCTCCCCCCTGCCCAGCTCCCCTTTCCCCACTGCTGCCAGTCACCTCCCTCTGTCAGGGGGCCAACGGGAAGATCAGGGGAACCCCTGCTGGCCCACCTTGGCTGGCCTGAGGCCTGCGGTCTGGGGGCAGCT
>NW_005329271.1:0-379 GCF_000412655.1 Myotis brandtii | reverse complement strand
AGCCACACATCTGCCATTGCAAATGGTTTTATTTGGGGGAAGTCGGATAGACAGCTGAAACTTTAGTTTAATTCTGAGTGTTTTTATGCCCTCACACCATTGATGTGGCATTGACAGAAATCAGGTCCTCCCTAAAGTCTCAATTTTGGGTGTGACCTCATGGAACCAAAGTGAGGAGGATATCAGTGACTAGCAGGCCTGGAAGAAGAATGGGGAGCAGCCTGTGGAAATAAGGAAAGTAAGGAAATGTTTTGAAAAAAGATTCATGGGATGCCCTGGCTGGTGTGGCTCAGTTGGTTGGAGCATTGACCCATATACCAGAAGGTGGCAGTTCAATTCCCGGTCAGAGCACATACCTGGTCTGGGTGCAGGTGGGAGG
>NW_005329270.1:0-210 GCF_000412655.1 Myotis brandtii | reverse complement strand
GGGCATAAAGAATGGGTTAATTGATGTCAGGTGGACTCTTGAAGCACCACAGAGCCTTTGCACATACTTTCTTTTCCTGTAGCGTTCTCTTTCTAATAGCCTTATGACTCTCTCTCCTTCTTCAGGTTGTTTAAATAGACTGTAAGACCGTTGGTCAGAAAATAGAACATATAAGAACATATAAGGAAATAGAACAAAAGAAGATCTTGC
>NW_005329269.1:0-210 GCF_000412655.1 Myotis brandtii | reverse complement strand
ATGCACCTTGAAAGGACCTGTGGGCCTCGGGGCTGTGGTAGGAACAGGGGCGGTTCTCAGCCCATCCTCTGCACCCCTTCCTGGCCCCTCCTGCCACAGTCTCCAGTCCCCTGTCTGCCGACAGCCCTACTCCCACCACCACCGCTCCCACACACTGATAGTGCCCGCCCTGCTTGCACCCACTGATGGCGCAGAGCGATTGGATCTGGC
>NW_005329268.1:0-522 GCF_000412655.1 Myotis brandtii | reverse complement strand
ATCAGTCTGCGTGCGTCTTTTTTTCTGAGGTGGGTTTTCTGTAGACAAAGATATATGGGTCATGTTTTCTTATCCATTCAGTTACCCTATGTCTTTTGATTGGGGCATTTAATCCATTTACATTTAAAGTTATTATTGATAGATTCTTGTTTGTAGCCATGTTAATTCTTTACCCCTGTGTTCCTTCTTCATTTCCTATTTTTTCTTTTTACAGCAGACCCTTCATCATTTCTTGCATTGCTGGGTTGGTGGTAATACATTCCCGTAGTCCTTTTTCGTATGTGAAGCTCCTGATTTCACCCTCAGTTTTGATTGATAGCCTTGCTGGGTACAGTATTCTTGGATTCAGACCCTTCCTTTGCATGACTTTCTATATTTCATTCCATTTCCTTCTTGCCTGATGCGTTTCTGTTGAGAAATAAGTCACTAGTCTGATGGGGAATCCTTTGTAGGTAACTTTTTCTCTCTCTCTGGCCGCTTTTACAATTCTTACTTTGTTGTTAGTGTTTGCCAATTTAATTA
>NW_005329267.1:0-385 GCF_000412655.1 Myotis brandtii | reverse complement strand
AGACAGCCAAATGACCTTCCGGACGTCATTCCAGACGAAGCCGCAGTGGCGGGGGCCAAGGCAGAGGCAGTTAGGGGGTGATCAGGCAGGCAGGAGAGCAGTTAGGGGCAATCAGGTAGACAAGCAAGTGGTTGGGGCGATCTCTGGTAGGCAGAGTGGTTAGGGGCGATGAGGCAGGCAGGAGAGTGGTTAGGGGTGATGAGGCAGGCAGGCAGAGGGGTAAGGAGTGATCAGGCAGTCAGGCAAATGATTATGGGCAATCAGGCAGACAGGCAAGTGGTTAGGAACCAGTGGTCCCAGATTGCAAGAGGGATCCCGGATTTCAAGAGTGTGCAGGCTGGGCTGAGACCCACCCCTCCATGCACGAATTTCATGCACCGGGCCT
>NW_005329266.1:0-980 GCF_000412655.1 Myotis brandtii | reverse complement strand
AAAAAAATTGTAATGTTTCCACCTAAAAAGAAATAGAATCTACCATAGAGTGTTGTTGTAAAGATGAATAATAGATGCAAAATATTGATGGTTTGTAGACTTTTATTAATATGTACAACGTTTCAATAACAAGTTTACAAAAAAACCGTGTGAAGTGCTTAGAGCAGCGCATAGCAAGCCAGCATCGGGTGAGGGTAGAGCACCTTTGCTGCCCCGTGAATGTGCCTGAAACCCCAGCTGGACTGTGAACCTGCAAGGACCCAGACAGGACCATCTACCTCTGCTTCCCCAGCACCCAGCATAGGGCCT
Source organism: Myotis brandtii (assembly GCF_000412655.1). NCBI lineage: Eukaryota > Metazoa > Chordata > Mammalia > Chiroptera > Vespertilionidae > Myotis > Myotis brandtii. The sequence goes on along the minus strand of NW_005329266.1, from coordinate 671 downwards.
GGCACACGCCATGATAGCAACAGTCCTCAATAAGAAGAACAGATAATAGCAAAATCGTAGCTAATATTTATTGGGCTTTTACCAGGTGCCACTTGCTATTGTAAGTGCTTTACTTCCATTGATCCACTTAATTCTCACAACAGATTGATGAGGTAGGTGCTGCCATAATTCCCATTTTACAGATGAGGAAACTGAGGCCTACAGGGAGACACACATTCAGTGCATCAAATGCCTTAGGTGACTTATGACATGTTGTGGTATCATCTACTTCCTGACACTCACTGGAATGCCTCTTTGCCCGTCAAGTCCTCCTCATCCTTCCTGATCCAGGCACCATCCGGTGGCCACCCCTGTGCCTCCCCGAGCCTCCTTCCACCTCTGTGGACACCGAGTTAATTCTTCTCTCCTCCGTGTTACCCAAATCCCCATGCATCACAGCATCCGCCCTGCTACACTAGGATTCATCTGTTTATCGTCTGTCTTTTCTTTGAGACCTGGGGCCCCTTCCGAGCAGAAACCACATCACAACCCCAGGACCTGGTCCATACTAGGTGCTCAATTAACACTTGCTTGGGGTAAACATGAATGCGAAATGGAATGTTTGGTCTATCCCCTATCCAAAGCAGAAGTTCCCTTTATCCCCTCCCAGCCACCTTGACTCACTTCTGGAG
>NW_005329265.1:0-274 GCF_000412655.1 Myotis brandtii | reverse complement strand
AAAGCAGTATGGAGTTACCTCAAAAAATTAAAAATGGCCCGGCGATATGGCTCAGTGGTTGAGCGTTGACCCATATACTAGAAGGTCGCCAGTTGGATTCCCCATCCAGGCACAAGCCCAGGTTGTGGGTTCAATCCCCAGTAGGGGGTGTGCATGAGGCAGTTGATCGATGTTTCTGTCTCTCTCTCCCTCTCCCTTCCTCTGTCTAAAATCAATTAAAAAACATTAAAATTTTTTAAAATTAAAAATGGAACTGCCTTATGTCCCAGCAATT
>NW_005329264.1:0-359 GCF_000412655.1 Myotis brandtii | reverse complement strand
CCTCCTTCTCCTCCTCCTCCTCCTCCTCCTTTTCTGATTCTTCTTTATTTCTCTTTCTCTCATCATATCATATCATATCATCTATCATCTCTATCTATTCTATATCATCTATCCATCTATCTATCAAGATACAAACAAAATAATAACAATTCTTAAATCTAGGTGAGGAACATTAGTGTGTTTGTGTACTATTCTTCTAGATTTTCTGGTTGCTTTGGTTTACTTCTTTTAAAAGTTAGGGGGGCCCTAGCTGGTTTGGCTCAGTGGCTAGAGCGTGGGCCTGCAGACCAAAGGGTCCCAGGTTAAATTCTGGTTGCAGGCCCCTCCCTGCCTGGGCCCTGGTCAGGGCTCATGCAGGA
>NW_005329263.1:0-263 GCF_000412655.1 Myotis brandtii | reverse complement strand
TAGACCTGCTTCTGAGGAACCTAAGACATATTAACTTACATATTGCTAAAGAATTATAATAGTACCCTACCTGGTTTGGCTCAGTGGATAGAGTGTAGGCCTGCATATTGGAGGGTCGTGGGTTTGATTCCAGTCAAGGGCACATTCCAGGGTTGAGGGCTGGATCCCCAGTAGGGGGTGTGCAGGAGGCAGTTAATCTGATTCCCTATTCCTTATTGATGTTTCCATCTCCCTCTCCCTCTCCCTTCCTTTCTGAAATCAAT
>NW_005329262.1:0-238 GCF_000412655.1 Myotis brandtii | reverse complement strand
ACATACACATACACACACACCATCACTATTAAATTTATAATAGTGATGAAATAGCTAATTGTATTACAAAGCATCCATATGATATAATATTTTGTTAACACATAAAAGTGTTTTCAAGGCTATTTATTCATGTAGGAGTTAAGGTTTATTAAATACTCATTATATGCCATGTGCTGTTTTATTTTTTTCTATCCTCGCCCCAGGATATGTTTTTATTGATTTTAGAGAGAGAGAGAGA
>NW_005329261.1:0-346 GCF_000412655.1 Myotis brandtii | reverse complement strand
TCTTCCACTTTCCCTAAAATTCAATGGAAAAAAATTCGTGGGTGAGGATTAACAAAATAAATAAGTAAAATTATAAGCATTTATTTGAGCCTGAAATGATGACTATTGCTGGGAATCAGGATATCAAATGCTCCCTATAATTTTCTTTTTACAAAAAATATATCTACAGGTTTTGTTTTTGTTTTTCACCCACTGCACAGATATGCTTGTGATGTTGATGGTGTGTTCTCTGGTCACTACCTCCTCGGTGGCAGAAAGGCCCTTCTTCTCTCCACTCTTCTTTGTGGGAGCCACTATGCCAGGGCCAAGTGGAAAGGAAGCAAAGATTTTACCTTTATTAGTATTA
>NW_005329260.1:0-283 GCF_000412655.1 Myotis brandtii | reverse complement strand
AAGATGACTGCCACAAGATGGCTGGCAGGGGAGGGCAATTAGAAGCGACCAGGCCAGCAGGGGAGGACAGTTGGGGGGGGGGCAAGCCTTCAGGGGAGAGCAGTTGGGGGGGACCAGGTATGCACAGGAGGGCAGTTAGGGGGGACCAGGCCTGCAGGGGAGGGCAGTTGGGGGTGACTGGGCCAGCAGGGGAGGGCAGTTGGGGGCGACCAAGCAGGCAGAGGAGGGCAGTTAGGGGCAATCTGCCTGGCAGGAGAGCAGTTAGGCATTGATCAGGCTGGCA
>NW_005329259.1:0-832 GCF_000412655.1 Myotis brandtii | reverse complement strand
GGCCCTCGAGTCAAAAAGTTTGCCCACCCCTGTATTACACTGTATTAGCTAATTGCTGTGTATTAGAATTCTGCACAAGGGCAGCTTGGGAGGGGTATTCTATGTAGGTGGGACAACTGAAGGAATAAAGAGTTGGGTGGGGTGGAGGTGTATGGATTAAATAAGATGAAATCTACAAACAGACAGCAAATACATTATCTACTCTAAACTATCGTTGTTTTTTTTAATTTCAAGCAAACCCAAGTAAGAGGTTGTGTCCAAGGCAGAGGGACTGAAGTTTGGAGGCAGAAATTTATCAGTGAATTCAAGTAGAGGGGGGAAGATGCTATGGCAGAGGGGGTAGGTAGAAATCTTAAGTTGTGGAGTTAACCATAGAGAAGACAGGAAGTCAGAGGACTCACTGCAAAGGGGAATGTTCTGTATTCTTTCATGAGATGGTCATTCAGGTGTGGCAATAAGGAAACAGAGGAGAGGCTCGGGAGAAAACATTTATTACACTCACAGGTCCCATAAACAGGAGGCGAACTATATCCTGCAGGACCACATGGGAAAGACACTTGGGGGTCAGCAAGCAGACAGCTTTACAGTGGGGAGAAGCTGTAGACCAGAGGCCTCTCCTGGGGTTTCTATAGGAGAGAAACGAGAGGGTAGGGGGGACAGGTTAGGTTGGCTAGTTTGAACTATTTCAGTGGGCTCTGGTCTGTAAGTGGTCCCTGGTTGCCTGGTACCTGGCCCTGGGATTATGAAGGCAGAGGGACATTGCCCCTAGGGTGTGTAGTGTCCTCATCAAAGATGTTCTAGGCTGGTCCTTTCCTACCTCTGAGAATGATAG
>NW_005329258.1:0-297 GCF_000412655.1 Myotis brandtii | reverse complement strand
ACCATTGACATGAGGTTGGAGCCCTGCATCTTCATGGAAATCAACATGGAGATGAGGTCCATCTCCACTTCTTTGAGGACCACCATCTCCATTAAAGTCAGGTTGCACAACCTTGGCACGAATCTGAGGCTGGGGCCGTCCAACTCCCGGGTAGCAAACAGGTTCTTGGGCATTGGTGTGTTGAACGTGGGCACAGGGGTGGTGGAGCGGGAGGTGTGGAGACCAGGACTGTGGGCACCAAGGTAGCTGCAGCTGCTTACACCATACAGGTCCTTTCTGCATTCTGGGGAGATGGTT
>NW_005329257.1:0-316 GCF_000412655.1 Myotis brandtii | reverse complement strand
CTTGCTGCTGGGGTCCGGCCAATTGGGACTGATCCAGTCAGGCTGGACATGCCCTGAAGCCCTCCCGTGGTCCCTCCATGGCTGGCCAACCTCCCATGTCCCTCCCTGGTCTCCATCGTGCACCAGTGCGGTCCCTTGGCCTGGCCTGTGCCCTCTGGCAATCTGGGAACCCTCGGGGGATGTCGGAGAGCCACTTTCAGCTCAATCCTGCAGGCCAGGCTGAGGGACCCCACTGGTGCACGAAGACTAGAGTCCTGCTCATGCACCAGGACTCTAGTCTTCTTATATAAAGATCAACCTATGACTATTGTATTCA
>NW_005329256.1:0-247 GCF_000412655.1 Myotis brandtii | reverse complement strand
CTCCCTCAGTGCCTGGGAGCCGAGCAGCGGCCCCACCCCCCACTGCTGCCACTGGTCACTGTCTACAAGGCAATCGGTGGGGCAATTGGGCCCCCACTCGCACCTGCCTTGGCCTGTCATCATCTGCTCTCTTGTTCCTCCATCCCACTGTGGTCCCGCTCTCGTTGGGGCCCATCAGGGCCGGCAGTGCCTCCATTGCTGCCCACTGCAAGTGCCATGTCACTGACGCCCGCCATGTTCCACGCTG
>NW_005329255.1:0-226 GCF_000412655.1 Myotis brandtii | reverse complement strand
ATAAATGGGTGTTGGGAAAATTTGACAAATACATGCAGAAAAATGAAACTATACCATCAGCTTACACCATTCACAAGAATAATCTCAAAATCAATAAAAGACTTCAATGTAAGTCATGAAACCATAAAAATCCTAGAAGAAGTCATAGGCAGCAAAATCTCAGACATCTCATGTAACAAAATGTTTATAGATATATCTCCTAGGACAAAGGAAACTAAGGAGAAAA
>NW_005329254.1:0-754 GCF_000412655.1 Myotis brandtii | reverse complement strand
TCTTTCTTTCTTTCTTTCTTTCTTTCTTTCTTAGTAATTTTCATCTCCTCCTATACAAAGGAAAGTTTTAAAACTGGCTATGTGGATGAACCTCTTGTTTCTATCTCTCAAAAAAAAAAAAGTAGGCTCAACAATATTAGATTTCTTCCCGAGACTGTGCTATGTTGATTACTTGTGTAAATAGAAGGAAATTTAAATTTTTAGGCAGATAAAATCTGGATAGAGCATTATGACAACTAATGATAGCTTTGGCAATATCTACAATATCAGTATAACACAATAGTTGTCACTTAAAATATGCTGCCTTGTTCTGAATAAATTTTATGTGGCAGAATGAATGACAGTAATGCTAGACAAAATGGCTAAGATCAGAATAAACTCAAGATAAATCTGAAAATAACATAACCAAGACACATGAAGAAAATTTAGATTTTTAAAAAAGCCAACTACCTTTTCAAAAAGTTAAAGTTATTCTAAATTATGTAATAGGTAAGTCCCAAAATAACTATAAAATAAATTTTAAAGTTGAGATTTAAAAAAAAAAATTAAAAAACAAATAGCATTTATATAAAGAAGCAAATGATTTTGAAACCAAAACAGACAGGTATGAATAAAGGTCACATGTTTTTAGTTACTCTGTCTGTCTAGAAAAAGTCCCAAAACACAGTGACATGAAACAAACATTTATCACACTCATGAATCTGAACAAAGCACAGAAGAAAACCTCATTTCTATTCCACTTGGTGGCAAATGT
>NW_005329253.1:0-210 GCF_000412655.1 Myotis brandtii | reverse complement strand
AAATATGGTTGCTACGCTTAGAATTCACAATAATATATAATGGAATTGTGCTGAAATGTATATGTAATTCTTGAATTACAAGTAAATGCAACCTTAATATGAAACGGGCAGCATAAATACACTGAAAATACGTTCAGACTGCTGTGAAATGATGAATAAACTGTTTACAGTTATAATTTCGTTCAATCTGAAGGAGATTCTAAAGGAACT
>NW_005329252.1:0-352 GCF_000412655.1 Myotis brandtii | reverse complement strand
CACCAGCACAGAGAGGCGCGTCTCCGCTCTACAGCTTTCGACACGCTGTGCTGAGTGTGGTGAGAGAAGGAAGACACGCCATTGACATTTGTTAGTGAAGTGGGGGACCCCAGTGGCAGTGGGCGTGGGCCTTGGGGGAACACGGGGGACTTTCTGATCTGAAATTAGCGAGGAGAAAGAAAAACAATGATGGTGGTAAAACTGCGGGACTGACTTGGACTGAGGTGGCGGGGTGGATTCCAGGGGCTGAAATGTTCCCTAGACAGCATCAGGCACACAAGACCATCAATAAATACTTCATCAGCCCGGCCGGCATGGCTCAGTGGTTGAGTGTCTACCTGTGAACCAGGAG
>NW_005329251.1:0-876 GCF_000412655.1 Myotis brandtii | reverse complement strand
TTAATTAATTAATTAATTAATTATCCAATATAATAAAGTGGTAATATGCAAATTAGCCCTCACACCCTCACAAGATGGCTGCCTACAATCATGCCGACAGGGGAGTTAGTGAGGGTCGACCAAACGACTTAACAGCAGGCTGCGTGGGGTGACTAGGCCAGCAGGCGGGTAAGTGAGGGATAACTAAACAACTGAGCAGCAGGCTGCGTAGTGCGAACAGGCTGGCAGGGGGAAAGTTGCTGGCAACTAAGCCAGCAGGGGGCAGTTGGGGGCGACCAGGCCAGCACAGGAGGCAGTTGGGAGCTATTAGGCTGGCAGGGAGGGAAAAGTAGTGAGGGTCACTAGGCCTATAGGGGAGCAGTTGGGGGTGACCAGGCCGGCAGAGAAGGGCAGTTAGGGGTGATCAGGCTAGCAGGGGGGCAGTTAGGAACAACCAGGACATCAGGGGAGGCAGTTAGAGGCGATCAGGCTGGTACGCAGAGGCAGTGAGGGGAGATTAGGCCAGCAGGGGGAGGCAGTAGGGGTGAACAGGCAGGCAGGAAGGCAGGTGAGCAGTTAGGAGCCAGCAGATCAGGATTGTGAGAGGGAAGTCTGACTGCCTGTTTAGGCCCAATCACTGGGATCGAGCCTAAATCAGGAGTCAGGCATTCCCCTAAAGGTACAGGATTGGTGAGAATGCAGGCTGGGCTAAGGGACACCCCCCCGCAACCCCCCGGACAAAATTTCATGCAACAGGCCTCTAGTATTTAATAATTTTTTATTGTTGAAAGTATCACATATGTCCACTTTTTCCCCCCATTGACCTCAGTCAGCCCGCCAGCCCCCACCACACATCAGGGATCAATTTTTAAATGATGGAAATTCTCCCACTTTGAG
>NW_005329250.1:0-200 GCF_000412655.1 Myotis brandtii | reverse complement strand
CTAACCCTATAACTAAAAGAATTAGAAAGAGAACAAGGAAAGCCCAGAGTAAATAGAAGGAAATAATAAAGACCAGAAAGGAAATAAATGACACACACACACACACACACACACAGTCAATGAAAGGAAGAGATGGCTCTTTGAAAAGATAAGCAAGATTGATGAGCCACTAGCCAGACATAACAGGAAACAAAAAGGAG
>NW_005329249.1:0-258 GCF_000412655.1 Myotis brandtii | reverse complement strand
AGAAGAGTTTCTTTTCCTGATGTTTTCCACCCAATTAGCAGTGTGAAAGTTAACAGTGAATGACCCAAAATGCCAAACCTTTGTCCTTGAGTTTTGGCTAAGAAAGAATTCAGAGCCAAGACTCAAATAAAAGTGAAAGTTCATTGAGAAATATACAGAGGTAGAAGAAGTGAGTCGTAGAAAAAATGGGCTCACAGAACAAGTTATGCAGGCAAAAAAAAAAGAAGAAGAAGAAAAGAAAAGAACAAAGGGCCCTTG
>NW_005329248.1:0-242 GCF_000412655.1 Myotis brandtii | reverse complement strand
TTGTGGTTTTAATTTGCAATTCTCTGATAATTAGTGAATCGGGCACCTTTTTATATGTCTATTGGCCATCTGCATGTCCTCTTTGGAGAAGTATCTATTCAGGTCCTTTGACCATTTCTTATTTTTTTGTTTTATTTTTTTGGTGTTGAGTTTTATAAGTTCCTTATAAATCTGGATATTAAGTCCTTATTTGATGTATCATTGATAAATATGTTCTGCCATTCAGTGGGTTGTCTTTTCAT
>NW_005329247.1:0-248 GCF_000412655.1 Myotis brandtii | reverse complement strand
TGCTGTGTTATTCTTGCTCATTAGACTTCCAGGCCTGGTGTCTTTTTTTTTTTTTTAATGTTTTTATTGATTTTTAGAGAGAGAGGAAGAAGAGAGAGATAGAAACATGGCTGAGAGAGAAACATAGACTGTCTGCCTCCTGCATGCTCCCTCTGAAAATGGAGCCTGTAACCTGGGTCTGTGCCCTGACCAGGAATCGAACTGGTGACCCCCTGGTTCATGGGTTGACTCTCAACCACTGAGCCACA
>NW_005329246.1:0-401 GCF_000412655.1 Myotis brandtii | reverse complement strand
TGATATAATCAAACTTGTTTCAGAAACAAGTTATGTTGCACTCTGACAACAGTATGAAGAAATTGAAGGTGGAGGTTAGGAGGTAAGGAATAAGGATAAAGCTGAGATGCCTTATTGAAAATGCCTCAGTTTTACTTAAAAATTATAACATCTACTATGATTTAGCTCTCTGAGTGAGAACAATATGTCAGTTCCTTTAAGTATTTCCTAACTACTTGCCTGCTTTCCAATTTAGGGATTTTGACAGGATCAAAGTCAGCAGAACTTACTCACTGAATGCTAGTGGGAAGTAACAGAGGAGTCAAGAGCGGCCCCTGGATTTCTGCTTGGACAATGGGTTGATTATGATTGCAGTTCACCAAGAAAGGAATACAAGCTGAGGAACAGAGGAAAGAAATGGT
>NW_005329245.1:0-1378 GCF_000412655.1 Myotis brandtii | reverse complement strand
AAAAAAATGTGAAGGTATCAAGTTTAATTGTCAGGAACCAAAAGAGTTAAGATGCATTGATGACATCACTCTATGCCAAGCCTCCAGAGCTTTCTGCTTCCATTAGTCCTGCTTTCTTCTGCCACATCTCAGTGTGGATGCTGCTACAAACACTTCTCTTCCTGTCACTCACAACCTGTCAAGACAGCATTATCTCCTGTGGCTTAAGAACACAGACTCCATTTAATTTGGTGGTTGATAAAGACACTGCATTCACATTCCTTAACTAACAATAACTATTCTAATTTACCACATAAAGCCAAGGAAAAAGCACTTACATTTTATAGCCTATATTGCATGGCCCCCTCTTGGAATAAAAAAAATAAATAACTTACTAAGTCAAAAAGTGGACCTAATATGAATGTACGCTTTTTTGTACATTCTGTTTCAGTCAGAGCAGTGGTTAGGAGTTTGGGTCTCAAGTCACACTTGGATTCAAATCCTGGCTTTGCCACTGACATAAATTTAGGCAAGAAGGTAACCTTTATAAGTCTCCGATTCTTCGTCTATAAAATGGAGGCACGTATCAATATTAACCTCATAAGATTACATTAGATAGCCAATAAATGTTACTGGCTGTCAGTACGGTGACTACTATTACCCTCCTACCTCCCTTCCTCCTCCTTCTCCTCATCACCACCACCATCATCAAACCAATGTATTAGTTAAGATTCTTTGGTGATAAGTATTACAAATTATCCTGACTAACTTTAGCAAAATGGAAAAACAAATAGTCTCTGTGTACAGATTAACTCCTAGAATTCAAAATAAAACTAAATCAAGCAACAGGAACCAGGACCCCAGCAACTTATAGGCAGTTAGTTCTTCAGGCTACCACCATCAGGAAGAATAAGCTGCAACCATCTTCCATCCTGGGGCCAATGTAATGTACTACAGATCCAGGATCCCTGGACAGTGACCCAAAAAACCTGCCTTGGTCTTGACCACCTCTTTGCCATGGAAAAGCAAGGTGTTTGACTGACAGCCCACCTCATCCAAAGAACCTGCTACATTAAGCTCAGTTAAGGCTGCATACCTTTATGTCTTTATCAGTCTCCTTTAACAGATAAGTTATTTTAATGTTATTAATTTTTAAAGTTGTTGAAACTCATTTTGAGGAAAATAACAATCCTCCACAGCCCTAAAGTATGTATGTACCTTTTTTAAAAAAACATGCTGTCTGTCAAAAAGAAATTTTGGCCCTGACCAGGTGGCTCAATTGGTTGGAGCATCCTCCCATACAACATAAGGTTGTGTGTTCAATCCCCGGTTGAGAGGCACATATGGTAGGCAACCGGTCCATGTTTCTCTCTCACATAGATGTTTTTCTTGCTCTCTC
>NW_005329244.1:0-942 GCF_000412655.1 Myotis brandtii | reverse complement strand
CACTCACAAAAAGGTTGCCCACCCCTGCCCTAGTGCAGGCCAGGAGTCAGTGTCCCCTTGTTCCCATGCTGAGAATTGAGTATGGGAGTCTCTGTTGCTTGGTGCGCCGAGAATCAGGGTCCCTGTGTGCGCACGCGCCGGGAGTTGGAGTCACTGGCTCTTAGTGTGCGTGCACTGCGAATCAGGGATCCTGTGCACAGGTGATCAGAAACAGAGTGAAGTCACTGGTGCTCAGTGCTGCCTCTTGCACGGAGAGTCAGGGTCCCCAGTCTGCTTAGGGGACCAGGTTGCCGAGTCGCCCTGTGTTGGTGGGAGGTCTACTCCTGCACTGCGGGAAACCGACTTCCGTGTGCGGTAGCCCAGATAAAGTCAGGTGGCACAGCCTCCCTGTGTTGGTGTGGGGGATCGTGCAGGGCATGCTGCAGGAAGCAAACTCCCTGTGACCATGTGCCCAGGCTCAAATTCAGGTAGCGCAGTGTTCCTGTGTGGGTGTGGGGTATGGTTGCGCAGGTGCGCACTGCGGGAAGCAGAGTCCCTGTGTCTGCGTGCCCAGGCTCAAATTCAGGTAGCGCACTTTCCCTGTATAAGAAGGATGCCTGCTTGCACAGAGTGGATCTAGCAGTTCCTATGCCACTGCCTGGTATGACAGCCCCCTGGAAGACCTGCAGAATTTAACTCTCTCTCTCTCTCTCTCTCTCTCTCCATACATGTCTACACACATCTCTTTTGCTCCCTCACTCTCTCACACATTCTCCCTCCCCACCTTCTAGCTGGTCACCATCTTTCTCCCATTTTTATTCTTTATGCTGGTGTTCCTTCTTCCCTTCCTATTTCTTTTTTTTTTTTTTTACAGCAAACCCTTTAGCAATTCTTGTATTGCTGGTTTGGTGGTAATAAACTCCCTGAGTCCTTTTTTGTCTGTGAAGCTCCTGATTTCACCCT
>NW_005329243.1:0-301 GCF_000412655.1 Myotis brandtii | reverse complement strand
GTGGTCAGTGTGCATCATAGCGACTGGTCGACTGGTCCTTCTGGTCCTTTGGTTGTAACGGTTGCTTAGGCGCAAAATTGCATGGTAGTCCGTTGCCCCGCCCACCCATGTGCGGCCTGCCCACCCGCCTTCCGGCCATGCTCGCTGACCCACCCACCAGACCACCGGTGCTCAGAGCGTTTGAACTCCCTTAAGAGTGGTTGGGAGGGAGTTTCCAATCCCATTCCTTTTTCTCTAATGGTTTTCCTGCCCCTCCCCCCTTCCCCTATGCTGGTCAGGAGAGCTTTTGGCTGCTCCCACC
>NW_005329242.1:0-566 GCF_000412655.1 Myotis brandtii | reverse complement strand
TAAAACTCATTTCAATAACTAGTGGAACAGAGAGAAAAATAAAGAAAGAAGAGACCTTTACAAAAGAAAAAGGAGGAAGAAAGATAATTCAGCCTCTCTAAAATTTTGCCATAGCCCTGAAAGGACTAACAGATTAACAAATTTTATTTTTGTTTTTAGAGATTCTTAAATTCCAATCAATAACCTAAAGAGTTAACTCACTGAGTCTTTACACTTTGATGAATTTTAATCTTTTATATCACAATTGTTCATTTCATAATCCACTTTTTCTTGCAAAAGTAGCATGTACCACTTTCCCAAGTCCCTAGTTTGTGAATTTATCCTGTCTCTGAACCTTCTAACTCTTGTGTTCTGTTCCACTCAATTTATTACTAACTCCATATTGCATTATTTTACTGTTGAAGTATATATATCCCACCATATTATATATGACACGTATGCTGCCAGGTGATAGATATAAAAAGATAAAATGATTTTATCACTGCCCTCAAGAACATTACACTCTAGTGTAGGACCAATGCTTCAAACAAGTCTTTAAACCAGGGGTGGGCAAACTTTTTGACTCG
>NW_005329241.1:0-961 GCF_000412655.1 Myotis brandtii | reverse complement strand
AGAAGAAGGGAAAGAGAAAGAGAGAAGGAACACTGATCGGTTGCCTCCATACATGCCTCTGACAGGGATAGAACCCACAACCTGGGTATGTGCCCTGGCTGGGAACTGAACCAGCCACCTTCTGGTGTACAGGACGATGCTCCAACCAACTGAGACAACCCAGCCCAGAGCTTTTCACTTAATTTTTGCAATGTGAGCATTCAACTATTAATTTAATTTTCATAAAAACTCCTCCATCACTCAAACAAGTATTCACTCCTTGACCAAAAGTGCATAATATAAGTTATCCTAAACTTTTGCAGTTAGCAGAGAAGAAAACATAACAGAGCTCATATTTCAGCTTGAGTACTAATATTTAAAGCAGCAAAGGTATTTAAAAAGTTAGGGTCACTCAAGAAAACACAGATAACATGTTGGACATCTCCCTGAGAACGTGGAACAAGTACAGTCATTCCCACAGAATGAAATGGGAAGTTCTGCGATGAGTGAGATTTAGTGGGTTCGACCTTAGGAAAATAAATTTTAAAATGCCTATACATTCCAGCCATACGCGAACAATCAACTGTCAAAAATAAACACGGCAAAAGTTGTTAACTAGAAAACTGGGACAATAAGGAACAAAAGGTATCTAAATTAATTTCAAGTCAGATTTCTCTTTTCTACACACACATTAATCCAGTATAATCAGGTTTCTACTATCACTTCACTAAAATCACTTTTTCAGCAAGATCATATGTTTACTTTTCACTAATTTTTTGTCCTTAATGTCTATATAATGTTTGATAATACGGACTATGCCTTCTTAAAACATTCTTTTCTCCTGGCTTTAATCATATATATTTTCTTATTTTCTTTTTTTTTTTTTTTTGGCAATTAACAGAGTTCATTAAGGGAAATTTACATATGAGGCACATCTCGGGCAGCGGTAAGACAAAATGGATATCCTCTTCACTGGGTGGCA
>NW_005329240.1:0-246 GCF_000412655.1 Myotis brandtii | reverse complement strand
TGCTGGAAGATTTTTGATCACTGTTTCAATTTCTTCAATAGTTATCGACCTATTCAGGTTTTTTGACTCTTTTTGGTTGAGTTTTGGGAGCTTATATTTTTCTAAGAATATGTCCATTTCATCTACATTGTCCATTTTGTTGGAATAGAGTTGTTCATGGTATTTTTTTTATAATAGTTTGTATTTCTGTGGGATCCGTTGTTATTTCCCCTCTTTCATTTCGGATTTTGTTTATTTGGGTCCTCT
>NW_005329239.1:0-644 GCF_000412655.1 Myotis brandtii | reverse complement strand
CTGTTTCTAGATCTTAGCTATTGTAAATTGTGCTACTCTAAACATAGGGGTGCATACCAGTACATTCTTTCTGGTTGGTGTTTTAGATTTCTTAGGATATATTCCTAGAAGTGGGATCACTGGGTCAAATAGCAGTTCCATATTTAATTTTTTGAGGAAACTCCATACTGTTTTCCATAATGGATGCACCAGTCTGCATTCCCATCAGCAGTGCACTAGGGTTCTCTTTTCTCCACATGCTCGCCAGCTCATGTCATTTGTTGATTTGTTGATGGTAGCCATTCTGACAGGTATGAGGTGATACCTCGTTGTTGTTGTTGTTTTTAATTTTTATTGAATTTATTGGAGTGACATTGGTTAATAAAATTATGCAGGTTTCAGGTGTACAATTCTATAATGCATCATCTGTTTATTGTATTGTGTGTTCACCACCCCAAGTCAAGTCTCCTTCCGTCACCATTTATCCCTCTTTTACCCTCTTCCACCTCCTCCCACCCCCCTTTCCTCTGGTAATCTCCATACTGTTGTCTGTGTCTATGAGGTGTTTTTTGTTGTTGTTTGTTTTGTTTTTTGGAAGTGATCCAACAGCTTTGAGAGCTGCCAGAGCTATTTTTTTTCTTTATTAATTAAGGTATTACATATGT
>NW_005329238.1:0-421 GCF_000412655.1 Myotis brandtii | reverse complement strand
TTTTTGCACAGCAAAGGAAATCATCAACAAAACCAAACTGGTAGAAGATATTAGCCCAGTGGTTCTCCACCTGTGGGTCGTGACCCCTTTGGCGGTCGAACGACCCTTTCACAGGGGTCGCCTAAGACCATCCTGCATATCAGATATTTACATTACGATTCCTAACAGTAGCCACATCACAGTTATGAAGCAGCAATGAAAATAAAGTTATGGTTGGGTCACAACATGAGGAACTGTATTTAAAGGGCCAGAAGGTTGAGAACCACTGGCCTACAGCAAGCTCTCAACTGCCCTTTGAGATCTATTATTGTTCTCATTTAACAGATGTGAGAAATAAGGCTCTGAGAGGGGAAGCTGCTTGCCCTCAGCAAGAAATTGGAGAGCTGAGGCGGCCAATTTTTTTCTAAAATGGTCCAGAGAG
>NW_005329237.1:0-568 GCF_000412655.1 Myotis brandtii | reverse complement strand
AAAAAAAGCCCCGAGGTAAATTAAAAATCAGCTTTAGCTTATGTAAAAGATAGATGCTTTGAAAACCTTACTATGTTACATAAACATATGGTGCTACTATTGCGAACAGGCTCTCAATTGATTTTCTTGTGTGGGTTCGTGGCTATCAGGATAAATAAAAACAGACATAAACCTCCCCTGAACACCATGCCCCGGCCGCCAGCCGAGAAACCAGGGCTCCCTCTGGAGTGGGCTCTGAACAGGAACTCACAGCGTCATCAGCCCCTTCGTTGTCATTGGTAACTTGGTTAAGAGGCGACTGCAGTGGCAGCGCCCAGAAGCCTGTGCGAGACTAAAGCACATCTGAAGTTATCACCAGAACTCATTTCCATGCACAGTCACTCAGGACACAGTGCCTGGACCTGAGGTCCCCCCCACCCGCCCCACTCCACGAGTTGTTTCAAGCAATTAAAGTCACTCCAGACAGGAAGCAGCAGAGAAAGCAAGAGCAGGAAAACGCAACTGTGGCCTGGATGATCATGCATACTCAAACAAACACGCAGATGTGTACTCTGAAAAACTGTTCAAC
>NW_005329236.1:0-202 GCF_000412655.1 Myotis brandtii | reverse complement strand
GCATATAGGCACATAAGTTCTTTGGTTAATCTCTCCCCACCCGCCCCCGCTTCTCTCTGAGATTCATCAGTCTGTCCCATGCTTCTATGTCTCTGGATCTATTTTGTTCATCAGTTAATTTTGTTCATTAGGTTCCACCTATGAGTGGTGCCTGGTTTTCCCATCTGTCTTTATAGACCTTACATTTTTTTCCTTTAACAAC
>NW_005329235.1:0-622 GCF_000412655.1 Myotis brandtii | reverse complement strand
GGATGATGCTCAACCAACTGAGCCACACCAGCCAGGCACAGCCAAACTTCTTGAAAGAACAGTCTAAACACCTTGTCTCTATTTCAGGACCTCTCCTCTCACACCCATTTGGCTTCTTTCCCAATACCCACTCCATCAGAACTGCTCTAAGTGAATTCCACATTCCTAATCCTGCTAGACTATAAGCTCCTGGCGGCAAAGACTGTGCGTGTCATAGTCACAGCTATCCGCCCAGTCCTAGCACAATGCCTGGTATATAGTTGGCACAAGGATTGCTTATTTTTATGAATAAATGACAGCTGAGCTGGGGATGAAGGGTTAAGATGAATTTGCAGGGAGGTATATGTAGACAATGCTGTCTTCCCAAACTATCAAGTTAGAGAAGTCCATAATAGTTCCGTTTTATGAGAATCCTATAGTTAGATTATTTGGTTCAAAATGTAATTTTTATGTGTGTGTGTTTTTGAATTTTTGTTAAGAGTTTATTTGAGCCAAACTGACGACATATGTTAGGGAGCAAGATCTCAAATACTCCCCCAAATTTTAGTTTTATTTTTTTTCCAAATTTTAGTTTTAAATATGAGGAATCAAAGGCCCAGATAATGAAATCACTTGCCGAAGG
>NW_005329234.1:0-267 GCF_000412655.1 Myotis brandtii | reverse complement strand
CATCAATAAATCAACAAGTGTTGGTGAGGATGTGGAAAAAAGGGAATCCTCAGCACTGTTGTTGGGAATGCAGATTGGTGCAGCCACTGTGGAAAACAGTATGGAATTTCCTCCAAAAATTAAAAATGGAACTGCCGTTTGACCCCACAATCACACTCCTGGGAATATATCTGAAGAAACCTGAAACACTAATTCAGAAGAATACATGCATCCCTATGTTCATTGCCGTGTATTTCCAATCGCCAAGATTTGGAAGCAGCCCAAGTG
>NW_005329233.1:0-235 GCF_000412655.1 Myotis brandtii | reverse complement strand
TCCCAGGCCCGGTGCTGTGTGACTTTGGGGAGGCCCCCTCCCTCCGTGTCCCCCCACCCCCACTCCCCGGCTGGGAGAGGTGAGGTCACAGGATACATTTCAATTCTGCTCCCCAGCTGAGTTGAGTAGCTGGGGAAGCAGGGAGCAGATGGAGGGCCCGGAAATAGAGGGGCCCCACCCAGGAGAAAAGGAGACTGTGGAGCTCAGAGAAGGGCAGCGCTGGGGAGGCGCCCAG
>NW_005329232.1:0-213 GCF_000412655.1 Myotis brandtii | reverse complement strand
AAGAATTAGTGATATTGAAGATAGGAATCAATAAATGACACAGAGGGAAGGAAAGAGAGACCTGAGCATAAAGAAAATGAAAGAACTCTATAAGAACTATCTGACTCCATCAGAAAAAGCAATATTATAATTATAGGCATTCTGGAGGAGAAAAAGAGGGAGCATGAAACAGAGAGTTGTAGAGGGCCACCTGGGAGGCACCTAGGCATTTTC
>NW_005329231.1:0-439 GCF_000412655.1 Myotis brandtii | reverse complement strand
TGCAAGTTTATGTTCATCAACTTTCTTCCAACTTATATATTTTAACTTTTATCAAAATGCTATCCAGCCCTGGCCAGTGTGGCTCAGTTGGTTGAGCATCATCCCGTACACCAAGAGGTTGCCTGTTCTATTCTTCCCTCTCCCTTCCTCTCTCTCTAAAAATCAATAAAAACATATTTTTTTAAAAATGATACCCAACCTCCCAGCCCACCTCTTCTATGAGGCTTTCTCCAACTACACCAGCCCACCTATGGCCTCTTCCCTCTCGTGTACTACGTAGCATCAACTAACTCTGAAGATGATTGGCAATTCATCATGTCTTTGCTTCTCAGTGAGAATGTGAGATACCAAGACAAGAACTATGTTTTATACAGTCCCTGAGCTCCTAATACATCTTAAATTTGGAGCATAAATATAAATGTATGTGTCAGTGTTCTTG
>NW_005329230.1:0-909 GCF_000412655.1 Myotis brandtii | reverse complement strand
TCTGTAAAAAATTAATAAAATATATTTTAAAAAATAATAAAAAAATAAATGTGTCAAAGAGTCCCATATATTTTAAATATAGTTTATTCTGTCATATGTTAAAATACAGCAATTCATAAAGTTTATTATAAGGTACTTTAAATATATAATAAAGATTTTGTTGATATTTTCTCTTTTTATTTTGCAGATATAATTCCTTGGAAAATGCCCAGTTTTCTCTGTGTGTGTTTTTTTGAAATTGCATCTTATGCATATTTAATTTCTCTTCACTTTCTGCCTTGGACCCACAAGCACTGGTGGCCATGTTGATACTAAAATAGTTATACAGTTTCTTTCTTCTTTCCCCAACCCCCACATTGATTTCGAGAGAGAGTGGAAGGGAGAGGGAGAGAGAGAAACTTCAGTGTGAGAGAGACACACAAATTGGTTGCCTCTTGGCCAGGATTGGGATCAAGCCTGCAACTGAGGTACATGCCCTTGACCAGAATGGAACCCAAAATCCTTCAGTTCATGGGCTGACACCCTAATTACTGAACAAAACTCTCTAGGGCTAGTTATACAGTTTCAATGACTGATTACTACACCTCTTAATAGATAATTTAAATTACTTAACATATGTATTTTTCTATACACTGGAAAAGACCTTTCATAGCTAACATTTAATAGGTCTAATTATAAAATCTATATATACAAAAGCCTAAGCGACCAAATGACCAAACAACCAGTCGACCAGTTGGTATGATGCACACTGACCACCAGAAGCAGACGCTCAATGCAGGAGCTGCCCCCTGGTGGTCAGTGCACTTCCACAGCCAATCTCCCACGGCCAGTCAACTTCCCACAGCCCCTCCCGCCAGCCAGCCAGGCTGAGTGACCCCACCTGTGCATGAATTCGTGCACCAGGCCTCT
>NW_005329229.1:0-671 GCF_000412655.1 Myotis brandtii | reverse complement strand
CCTTCCTCTCTGTAAAAAGCAATAAAATATATATTTTAAAAAAAAGAAAAAAGAGAGAGAAAGAATTCATGGACATGGACAACAGTGTGGTGATTGCTGGGGGAATGGCAGGTGGGGTGAGGTGGAGGAGGGTATAGGTGGGGTAAATGGTGATGGATGGAGACTTGACTTGGGGTGCTGAACACACAATACAGTGTACGGATGATATGTTGTAGAACTGTGCACCCGAAACCTGTATAATTCTGTTAATCAGTGTCACCCCAATAAATTCAATTAAAACTATATATGCATGGGGATTATTACAGAATTTGCCCTGAAGATAGTTACATCCATCTTTTTTTTTTCTCAGAAAAGGCTATTGAGGGTCAGACAAGTGAAGTAACATGAATATGTTTAGCTACTAAAAAAGCATCAGATAAGTGAAATAAGTCAGTCAGAGAAAGACAAATACCACAGGATCTCACGTATATGTGGAATCTAATGGGCAAAATAAACTGAGGAACAAAATAAGTCCAGAGGTATGGGTGCTTGGAGCAAAATAACAGACAGTAGAGGGAGGGGGCGGGAAGAGATTAACCAAAGAAAATATATGCATACATGCATAGCCCATGGACATAGACAATAGTATGGGGAAGGCTTGGGGTGGGGCAGGGGTTGGGGAGAAAATGGGA
>NW_005329228.1:0-291 GCF_000412655.1 Myotis brandtii | reverse complement strand
GTGATCAGGCTGGCAGGCAGAAAGAGTTAGGGGCAATCAGGCAGGCAGCTAGACGAGCAGTTGGGAGCCAGCAGTCCTGGATGGTGAGAGGGGTCCCAGATTGGAGAGGGCAGAGGTTGGGCTGAGGGATACCCCCTCCCTCTGCCTGAATTTTGTGCACCAGACCTCAACTATATAGATATAGATATAGATATAGATATAGGTATAGATATAGATATATACAGATATATATATAGATAGAAAGAGATAGATATAAATAGATATATAGATATATAATATTTCTACTACAAG
>NW_005329227.1:0-214 GCF_000412655.1 Myotis brandtii | reverse complement strand
CCTCCCCTGCCAGCCTGGTTGCCCTCAATTGCCCTCCTCTGCAAGCCTGGTCACCCCCAACTGCTCTCCCCTGCAGGCCTGGTCCTTCCCCCAACTGCCCTCCCCTGCTGGTCTGGTCACCCCCAACTGCCCTCCCCTGCAGGAACGGTTGCTCCCATCTTCCCTCCCCTGCAAGCTTGGTTGCCCCCAACTTCCCTCCCCTGCCAGCCTGGTT
>NW_005329226.1:0-230 GCF_000412655.1 Myotis brandtii | reverse complement strand
CTCCTTCCTGGGCAGCCGTCACCCACTGAGATGATTGATCCCCACCTGGAACATCTGTCCTGTCTGGGGACGGTTGAGGATGTCACAATGGGGCAGGGCTCCTGGCATTGGTGTGACAGGTGCAGACTGTCCAGCTTGTACCAAACCTGCCTGCCCAGCTGAAAGAGGCTCCCCAAGCCCGTCCTCCCCTGGGTCAGCTGTGGTTCTGAGAAGCCCCTGCCCAGAGCCTC
>NW_005329225.1:0-315 GCF_000412655.1 Myotis brandtii | reverse complement strand
ATTTAATTCACAACAGTTTTGACACATTAATTACATAAGCTCAAAAAGGGACCAATGAATTACCCCAAAATTGTACAATGATAGAGCTATTAAATGGTAGTTGATCTTAAAAAAACAACAATGGCTATGAAAACTCAGTAGCAATATGGAAAGTGATTATATAACAATTGAAAAAGGATCACTTCATAAACTGATGAACAAAAATAGACCCAGAGACATAGAAACATTGAACAGACTGTCAAACCTCAGAGGGAAGGCAGGGGAGGAGGGAGGGGGAGGAGATCAACCAATGAACTTGTGTGCATATATGCATAA
>NW_005329224.1:0-215 GCF_000412655.1 Myotis brandtii | reverse complement strand
TGCCCTTGACTGGAATTGAACCTGCGACCCTTCAGTCGGCAGGCCGGACGCAATCCACTGAGCCAAACCAGCTAGGGCTAACAGAAAGGATTTTAAAAGAAAAAGAAATAATCGCTATTGAGTATTTATTTCTCATGTAAAGCTGGCCTCATTAGAGGTGAATAGTCACCCTCCCAGTGTGGTCACTTTGCATTTCAGAGAGAGTCATCTTTCCC
>NW_005329223.1:0-751 GCF_000412655.1 Myotis brandtii | reverse complement strand
TCCTGTCTATGAAGTAAGAGTCCCATGAGGTAACAAAAACCCCTGTAGTAACAATCCTGTCTATGAAGTGACAAACCTGTCTATGAAGTCACAGTCCTGTCAATGAAGTCACAATCCTGTCTATGAAGTAACAGTCCCCCTGAGGTAACAAACACCCCTGAAGTAACAATCCTGTTTATGAAGTGAGAATCCTGTGTATGAAGTAACAATACTGTCTACAAAGGCACTATCCTGTTTATAAAGTAACAATGCCCCCATGAAGTAACAATCCCCCATGAAGTAACAATCCTGACTATGAAGTAACAATCCAGTCTATGAAGTCACAATCTTACGAAGTAACAATCCCTTTTGAAGTAACAACCTTGTCTATGTTGTAACAAACCTGTCTATAAAGTAACAATCCTGTCTATGAAGTAATGATCCCCCCTGAAGAAACAAATCTTTCTACGAAATAAAACATCCCAATAAAGGAACAGTCCTCCATGAAGTAACAATCCCCCCTGAATTAACAAACCTGTCTATGAAGTAACAATTAGGTCTATGAAGTAACAGTCGCCCCTGAAGTTACAATATTCCCATGATGTAACAATCCTATCTATGAAGTGACAACCCCCCCCATGAAGTACCAATTGCCTATGAAGTATTAATGCTGTCCATGATGTCACAATCCTGTCTATGAAGTAACAATCCCCCCTGAAAAAACAATCCTGTCTTTGAAGTAACAATCCCCCCATGAAGTAACTATCCCCTA
>NW_005329222.1:0-451 GCF_000412655.1 Myotis brandtii | reverse complement strand
CCAGATCACGATCATGATCACAAGCCACAGGCAAGGCTGCTCATGGGTCCCGGGGTGCCACCTTGCCTGTGGCCAGACTTTCCGGTCAGGATCATGATAATGGGCCAACAGGCAAGGAGGCTCCTGGGTCCAGGGATACTGCATTGCCTGCGTCCGAGCCCTCCAATCACAATCACAATCTCAGGCCATAGGCAAGGCGGTCCCTGGGTTTCGCAGAGCAACCTTGCCTGTGATCCGGCTATCCCATCTCAATCTCAGGTCTCAGGCACGGCTGTTCCTGGGTGCCCAGGAAACCCCTTGCCTGCGGTCCTCCATTCCGATCTCGATCATGATCACACCCCCAGGAAAGGTGGCTCCTGGGTCTCTGGGGGAACCCTTGCCTGAGGCCCAGGTTTCAAACCACGATCATGGGCATCAGGCAAGGCGGCTCCTGGGACCCGGGGTGTCACCT
>NW_005329221.1:0-200 GCF_000412655.1 Myotis brandtii | reverse complement strand
CTGAATGTCTTGATTTGACTGTCAAGGCTCCCTGCCACCTGGTCCCTCCCAGGCCCGCCCAGAGGGCGTCAGGCAGTGAGGGCTCTCCTTCATGCTCTGTGCTGCCTCTGATGGCCGAGCTGTCCAGGTAGAAGCAAGGTGGCTCCTTCTCAGGGGATCGTCAAGAACAGGGGTCCTCAAACTACGGCCCGCGGGCCACA
>NW_005329220.1:0-331 GCF_000412655.1 Myotis brandtii | reverse complement strand
GCTTCCATGTCTCTGGATCTATTTTGTTCATCAGTATTTTTTTTCAATAGATTCCACATCTAAGTGAGATCCTGTGATATTTGTCTTACTCTGACTGGCTTATTTCACTTAGCATAATACTCTCCAGGCCCCTCCATGCTTTCTCAAAGGGTAAAAGGTCCTTTTTTTTTCTGCTGCATATTATTCCATAGCTTTTTTTATCCATTCATCTACTGGTGGGCACTTGGGCTCTTTCCAGATCTTAGCTATTGTAAATAGTGGTGCTGTGAACATAGGGGCACATATATTCTTTCAGATTGGTGTTTTGGGCTTCTTAGGATATATTCTTAGA
>NW_005329219.1:0-262 GCF_000412655.1 Myotis brandtii | reverse complement strand
AAGAAAGAAAGAAAGAAAGACTCCCTAAGATCCTTGAAAGTCTCCCTAAGTCCCTTGAGGCTCTTTTTTAGTCCTTTGAAGCTCTCATTAAGATCCTTGAGCCCTCACCGGTTTGGCTCAGTGAATAGAGCATTGCCTGTGGACTGAAGGGTCCTGGGTTTGATTTTGGTCAAGGGCACATGCCTGAGTTGCAGATTCGGTCCCTAGTGGGGGGCGGGGTGCAGAAGGCAGCTGATCAATCATTCTCTCTCATCATTGATGT
>NW_005329218.1:0-278 GCF_000412655.1 Myotis brandtii | reverse complement strand
CCTCAGCACCTGTGTGGCTGCTGCGTGGAGGGCAGGGCGCCCAGTGAGGCGGCAAGTGCAGTCATCCTGGTGTCAGCTGAGGGTGGTCAGACAAGTGTGGGAGGAAGGGGTCAGTTTTCGTATTTGTTGAAAGCATGGTTTCAAGAGGATTTTCTGAAAGATTAGATGTGGGGTGTGGGAGACAGAGAAAGAGATTCAGGAAAATTCAGGAGGAGCATATTGAGGTCAGAAGTTTGGCACTGATCAAGGATCTTAGGGCATCTTGAAGTGCCTTTCAG
>NW_005329217.1:0-1137 GCF_000412655.1 Myotis brandtii | reverse complement strand
GACTTCCAGGAGGCCAGTGGCGCTGTCGGGATCATGCCAGCAGTGCTGGTCTGTGGGTGCCTGGCCTGTTCTCTAGAGATTGGACCTGTAGGACTACTGAGGGAGTGAGTGGCTGCCGCCAGGCTGGTTCGCCTCCAGGAAAAGTCAGTCAGGTGAGCAGCACTCCCACTGTGGGAGTGCACTGACCACCCGGGGGCAGCTCCTGCGTTGAGTGTTTGCACCCTGGTGATCATTGCATGTCATAGTGACCAACCAAATAGTCGTTCAGTCCCTTAGGCTTTTATATATATAGATTACCATCATGGTTAGAAATGTGTACAAGCAATAGAAGAATGTATTGTTTAGATTTAATTCATAATTAAAATATTTAATAATTGTGATTACTGATTTGTGTATCCAAGTGACATAATGAAGTGTTTAGCTGGAAATTAATTTAA
The DNA here is from genome assembly GCF_000412655.1 of Myotis brandtii. Taxonomy (NCBI): domain Eukaryota; kingdom Metazoa; phylum Chordata; class Mammalia; order Chiroptera; family Vespertilionidae; genus Myotis; species Myotis brandtii. Next base: position 700 of record NW_005329217.1, on the reverse strand, counting down.
AAGAAGTTGAAGATCAACACAAAGGTGTATGAAGTCAAGGAGGTTAGCGCTACCCAAATCAACTAGAAGCCATGAGACATTCTTGTCCGACTTACAAAATACCATTATAACACACATTCTCACTTTTAGGGTTTTTTTTAAAGTCACACGTATGTATTTCTATTGTTAAATACTTACTGTAATACAACCCCACAAATAAAATAATGCTGTCACTTTTAGTGTGCCTTGTATTACATCAAAACATACACCTTTAAAAGCCTTCTAACCAAAATTTAAACACATTGTACAATTAAAGTCTAAGCATTGTCTAGTTATCTACAGATGACCATGTCACCAAAATTTCCCTCACATAACAAAGGTCCTGCCCTCTTTTCTCCAGGCTCCAATCATATTTTCCTTATTGATTAGAAACTTGAAGGAAAAGCCCTTATTAAATCTTCTTGAGGCTTTTTGAGCTTCACTATCATTCCTCTTGAGATCCTTATAGCTTTTGCCCTCACTCCATTCCTAAAGCAATGCTATAGGTTGAGGACCTTAGGAAGAATCCCTCTTTCAAGTACTAGATTTTTGATTCTGCTGTTGTCTTCTATTTCTGCATAGCAAACTACTCCAAATGAAGGGCTTTAAATAGCAACTTTTAAAATTATATTTCATGATTTTATAGGTCTGGCATTTGGGTAGAGCTGGGCTGGTTAATTAT
>NW_005329216.1:0-211 GCF_000412655.1 Myotis brandtii | reverse complement strand
TCACATGATCTCACTCATTTGTGGCATATAATGAACAGAGACAAAGAAGCATTGAACAGACAGTCCAACCTCAGAGGGAAGGCAGGAGTGGGGGAGGGGAGGTGTTAGAGAGCAGCCAAAGGACTTGTATGCATGCATATGAGCATAATCCACAGACACAGACAGTAGGGAGGAGAGGGCATGTGCTGGGGGGTGGGAGTGGCCGGGGAGA
>NW_005329215.1:0-553 GCF_000412655.1 Myotis brandtii | reverse complement strand
GATTTATTTCACTTAGCATAATATTCTCAAGGTCCATTCACGTTGTTGCAAATGGCACCAGCCCTGGTAGGTATGGCTCAGTTGGTTGAGCTTTGTCCTGTGCACCAAAAGGTCACAGGTTGGGTTTCTGGTCAGGGCACGCATGTCAGGTTATGGGCTCCATCCTCAGTAGGGGATGTGCAGAAGGCACTTTTCAAATACAGTAGAATCATGATGGTACAAATATTTCCTGGTCCCTGTTCTGCTATAATTCTTTTCCTGAAACATAGTATCAGGCTGTGTGCATGTGTGTATTAATTTCACTTAGAGTAATTTTCCTTTTGTAATTTGGCAAAGAGTGCATTGGTAGTATTTTCTCAAAGCTACTATAGGACTCATAGCATTTTCTCCTCAAAGCATTTATCCCTTTCCATTGCAATTGCCTGTTCACTTCTCTACAATGCATAACTATGCATTTTAAGGAATATGACTGTCTTATTTCTCATATCATATGTTTCTAGTACAAGATCAATAAAGTATCCAATAAGTATTTAATTCCCATGAATTAAGCCTA
>NW_005329214.1:0-395 GCF_000412655.1 Myotis brandtii | reverse complement strand
TGACTGGTTGCTATGACACACAATGACCAGCAGGGGGATGATGCTCAATGCAGCAGCTTCCCCCTGGTAGTCAGTGTGCTCCCATATCTAACCTCCTGTGGACAGGCAACCTCCTCCCCCCGGTTAGATGGCCCTGATTGGCCCCGATCACTGGCCTGGCCAAGGGATTACACCTGTGCATGAATTTGTGCACCAGGCCTCTAGTTTATAATAAAGAGCTGAACTTCAAAAACTATGTTTCTCAAATCCACTATGACTGAATGCCAAAAGAAATCTCAACATCATAATGTCATTTCTCTTGTGAGCCATATGGAAATAAAAAGTAAATCCTTCCATGAAAAAACACAACTTAAACACACACATTGTATATTTTCACAGTTATATTACTCTAAAAA
>NW_005329213.1:0-825 GCF_000412655.1 Myotis brandtii | reverse complement strand
TTCCCTTCTCGCCACCCTTCTTTTCCTTAACTTAGCGGGGGGGAGGTAACGATCCTCTTCCGAACCAGCAGAAGATGAATCCTCCAGCTCCGAATCGCTGGCTGAGGTTATTCTTTCATAACCTCCTAATTCATTTTGCCCGCTAGTCTTCTGTCCTTTTCTTGACTCCCTCGGTTCAGTGACCTCTAACGGGAGCGGCTGGGGTGGTAACAGTTTCTCAGGAGAGAGAGGCTCAGGACTTAAACACCCAGCTCCTGGTGCAGCACTTCTCGACCTCAAGGGAATTTTTTCATAATCTTCAGAATCAGACTGAAAAGGCTGTAAAGCTCACGTTACTAAATTAAAAACAGCCAACACATCAGCCTCTATTGCATTTCCCTGTTGACGAGCCCTCCTTAATGACCTTCCAACTTGTTTTCACAATTTAAGATTTAACTGCTGTTTTCCTTCTGGTGTGAAACCAATACAGTGCTGCTGAATTGCCTTAAACAATTTTTTAAAAACCTCATCCTTCACTTTTACCCCTGAGCTCTTTAACAATGATTTCAAGACAGCTATATATTGACTCTGCATCGACGGGCTATTCCCCATGACTCTGACTCTATTGCCTAAAGTTCCGCGTACTCTGCGCTGGCAAATACCTTTCGGTCCTACCCGTTCCCAATTTCTTACCTTCGGGTCCCTGATCTGTTCAGGCGCCATTTGTTGATGTTGTTTGTGAACGGAGACACTGAGGCAAGCTTGGCGTGTAGGACGAAGTAGAGCAGAGGGCTACCGCTCGCTCAGGAGTGTAGCAAAAACCCTCTGATCCCTTCTGGCTTTTAT
>NW_005329212.1:0-303 GCF_000412655.1 Myotis brandtii | reverse complement strand
AGCCACATTTATGCAAAACGGTCACGGAAAATTTCAGTGAAAGAATACATATGTGCCAGCAATGTTTCTAACTCTCTATCCCTCTCCCTTCCTCTCTGTAAAAAATCCACTGAGGTGGAGGCTGCCGTTAACCGCCTGAAATCAATAAAAATATATTTTTAAAAAAATACAAACAAAAAACACACACACAGCTAGTATTTATTGATTACTCACTCTACCAGGCACTGTGCTATGTGGATCCTCCCAAACCCCCAATGAGTGGGGGTTTTTGTCAAAACCATTTTATAGATGAGGACACCGAGG
>NW_005329211.1:0-271 GCF_000412655.1 Myotis brandtii | reverse complement strand
CATTCTACCCCCCCCCGTCCCCCCGTGCAGGGCCCAAGGCCGTGGATATTGTGCAGCAGGGAGGGGGGTGCAGAGAGCACAGAGCTCTTGGTTCCCTCTCTCTGGCTCTCTGGGGCCCTGGCTTCCCGGCCTCTCACTGAGCCCTGCCACACGCAATCCCCCAGAGCAGAACTTACCCCCTGCTTCTCCTGCGCTCCTCCAGGCAGTGACTGACGCCGCTCCGGCTGCTTGGTGTGTTGAGGCTGGTGGTGCATCCCAGCGACAGGTGCTC
>NW_005329210.1:0-516 GCF_000412655.1 Myotis brandtii | reverse complement strand
CTCTATCCACTGAGCCAAACCGGTTAGGGCTCTGCATGATATTTTAATGACGAATACATCTCATTCATTATACATTTGTCCAGGCCCATAGAATGTACGTACCAAGAGTGAGTCCTGATGTAAAATATAGATTTGAAATGATTCTGATGTGTCAGTATAGGTTCATCTTTGGTAAAAAATGTACCATTCTGGTGAGTGATATTGATGATGAAGGTAGTTATGCATGTGTGGGAATGGGAGGTATAAGGGAAATCTCTGTACCTCCCTCTCAATTTTATTATAAGCCTAAAACTGTTCTTTAAATAGCTCATTTAGCCCGGCCGATGTGGCTCAGCAGTTGAGCATCGACCCAGAGTCCAAGAGGCCACGGGTTCAATTCCCAGTCAGGGCACATCCCTGGGTTTCGAGCTCAATCCCCAGTAGGGGTCATGCAGGAGGCAGCTGACTGATGATGTTTCTCTCTCATCTCAGTGATGTTCCTCCCTATCCCTCTCCCTTCCTCTCTCTCTAAAAATC
>NW_005329209.1:0-363 GCF_000412655.1 Myotis brandtii | reverse complement strand
CTGGCAGCGGGTGGCAGTGGAGGTGCTGCTGGCCCTGATGTGGCCCAACGAGAGCGGGACTGCGGCGGGATGGTGGAGCAGGTGAGCGGGAGGCGCCAGGCCAAGGCAGGTGTGAGTGGGGCTCCCGATCACCCCACAGACGGCAACCAGTGGTGGCAGCGGGAGGCAGGGCTGCTGCCTGGCTCCCAGGTGCTGAAGGAGCCAGGCAGGGGGCCCAGCCCTGACCGATTGCCCCGCAAACTGGATAGTGGAACAGGTGAGGGTGGGGGGGCCAGGCCACGGCAGGGTGCCAGGCAGGGCTGCAAGGCTGCAAGGTTGTGGGTGCAAGCTGGGGCTGTGAGCCTGGGGGCATGAGCTGGGGCC
>NW_005329208.1:0-315 GCF_000412655.1 Myotis brandtii | reverse complement strand
CACAGGCCGGGCTGGGGGACCCCCCTCCCCCCTCCCGCCGAGTGCACAAATTTTTTGCACCAGGCCTCTAGTCTATATATATAAAAGGCTAAGTGACTGACCGTCTGTCTGACCGGCCAACTGACCAGCCGGTACATATGATGTACACTCGCAATTTAAAAATAAACGTTGACTCAGGCATGCATGATACTCTCACTGGCGCCAATCGCACGCGATGCCAGAATGTATTTGAAGACCAAATATTAGCACAATGTACCTCTGAAGATGAAAGAAGGTAATGTCATTGACAGAATATGTCTGAAGACCAACTATTGG
>NW_005329207.1:0-376 GCF_000412655.1 Myotis brandtii | reverse complement strand
ATTTATCCTCACATCTATACTAATAATAGCCTAGGTGAAGTTACACCCTCATGCATCACGCCCTAATGTCATCACAAGATGGCTGTCACAAGATGGCTGCATGCACAGTGGAGGCAGAGCCCAGCGGCCACTCCACGCAGTGAGGCCTGGGGGTCCCACTGCTCCGCATGGCGTGGAGGAGGCTGGTCCCGGTGTCTCCACCACCTCGAGTGGAGGAGGTGGGTCCCGGCGGAGGAGGTGGGGCAGGGGAGGGCAGTTGGGGGCCATCAGGCCAGCAGGGGAGGGCAGTTAGGCATCAATCAGGCCGGCAGAAGAGTGGTTAGGGGGCGATCAGGCAGGCAGGCAGGCAAGCGGATAGGAGCCAGTGGTCCCGGAT
>NW_005329206.1:0-233 GCF_000412655.1 Myotis brandtii | reverse complement strand
GCAGCAGTGGTGGCGGGAGCCTCTCCCGCCTCCACAGGAGCACTAAGGACCCCTCGGGGGATGTCTGACTGCCAGCTTAGGCCCAGGCCTAAGCCAGCAAGCAGACATCCCCCCAGGGTTCCCGGACTGCAAGGGCTGAGGGACCCTTCCCACTCCAATGCATGAATATATATGAAAAAGTCACTATAATATAAGGTAATATACAAGCACTTCATGGTCCAGATAAAGTAAAG
>NW_005329205.1:0-238 GCF_000412655.1 Myotis brandtii | reverse complement strand
CCTGGTTCATAGGTCCATGCTCAATCACTGAACCACACCAGCTGGGCATAATTTTGGATTTTTTTTTTTTACCAGATTAGACAACCTGTACATCATGTATTCATATCCGAGGTGGCTTGGACAGATGGATTATTTACCTTCCCAATCTGAAGGTAACATTTAGGACCGTTACTGGGGATGTGGAACATACCTGAGGAAGCGCTAGGGCCGTGGTCGGCAAACTGCGGCCCCTTGAGTG
>NW_005329204.1:0-233 GCF_000412655.1 Myotis brandtii | reverse complement strand
GCGGGGGCCCCTGCCATCCCCATGTTCCACCTGAGCACGCCGTTGGCCTGGCCGCACACGGAGCAGACTGCACACGGGGCGGGGGCCCCTGCTATCCCCTTGTTCCGCCTGAGTGTGTCGATGGCCTGGCTGCACACAGAGCGGGCTGCACACGGGGCGGGGACCCCTGCTATCCCCTTGTTCCGCCTGAGCGCGTCGATGGCCTGGCTGCACACGGAGCGGGCTGCACACGG
>NW_005329203.1:0-223 GCF_000412655.1 Myotis brandtii | reverse complement strand
TCTCTCTTTGTCCTGAACATTTGCCATCATAATTACAGCATGTCTTGGTGTGATTCTTTTTGGGTTAATCTTGTTCAGACTCTGTGCTTGTGTGACTTTTTTCTTTCCTACATCAGGGAAGCTTTCTGACATTATTTCTTCAAATAGGTTTTCTAACTCTTTTTCCTCTTCGTGTGGGTCTTTTCAGGTTCATCTTGTTTGGTACTCTCTGTGCTTGTGTGAC
>NW_005329202.1:0-231 GCF_000412655.1 Myotis brandtii | reverse complement strand
TTAGCATATTACTCTTTGATTGGTTGTTCAGTTGTTCCACCGCTTGGTTTATTTGCATATTACCCTTTTATTATATAGGATTGTTTTCTTAATTTTTCATTCTGATAGTTTGTTCAACTAATCTTTGTATACTGATCTTTGTATACTGATTTTATATCCTTGCATCTGATGCCTTCCTAACAGAAATAATCAAATAATCAATTTTTATCAAGAAGTAGAAACCTAAGGAAG
>NW_005329201.1:0-624 GCF_000412655.1 Myotis brandtii | reverse complement strand
TAGAGGAAATATTTTAATATTGCTATTTGCCCTTTGCTGGGGGTGAGAATGTGAGCCTCAAGTCCCCGGGCTGGTGCAGGGGGTGAGGACACGATCCTCACATCCCAGGCCCATTTCTGGGGGAGGGGACGTGAGCCTCACATCCTGGGCCCGTTGCCAGGAATGGGGACACAAGCCTTACATCCCAGGGCCCATAGCCGGGGGTGGGGACATGCACCTCATGTCCCCAGGCTGGTGCAGGGGGCGGGGACACAAGCCTCATGTCTCAGGGCTCATTGTCAGGGGCAGGAACACGAGCCTCATGTCCCCGGGCTGGTGCAGGGGGCGGGATCGTGAGCCGCACATCCCCGGGTAGTGCAAGTCCCTGCTCACTGACGCTGCAAGTCCCTGTCCACCTGTTCTTATTGCTCACACAGCCTGCTGATTGGTAGTTACCTGACAGCATCCCAGCCAATTTGCATATTACCCTATTACTAGATAGATACTGCCTAATGATGTATCATTTTTTATATGCCAGAATCATCAAGTAAAGGAGAAAGACAGACTTTTGGTTACATTTCACCACAATTAAACTCCAACTGCAATCAACAGGCAGGCAGAGTGATTAGGGGTGATGAGGCAGGC
>NW_005329200.1:0-226 GCF_000412655.1 Myotis brandtii | reverse complement strand
TTGAGTCTATTGTAGAATATTTCCCTGAACTGGGCAGTGCAGAGCCCCTCATAGGCACATCAGGGGGTCTGCCTGAGCCAGGAGTTTCTATCAGCTCTCCTGTGATGGGGACGCACCGGTCAGATTCCTTGGAAAGTAGGGGGAATGGCCCCTCCCCAAGCCTGTCACTGATGTCCCTTGAGACTGCCCAGACCAGTGATGGCGAACCTATGACATGCGTGTCAAA
>NW_005329199.1:0-256 GCF_000412655.1 Myotis brandtii | reverse complement strand
CCACATGGATTGGCTGCTTCTTGCATGCCGTGCCCCCCTGCTGTGGATCGAGTCTGAAACCTGGACATGTACCCTGACTGGGAATCCAAATGGGACTCTTGGTACATGGCTCAACACTCAATCACTGAGCCTCAACTGCGGGGTGGTGATTGGTTTTTAATTTTGACATTCAATTGGAATTGATTTTTGAGAGTCAGAACAAAAAATTTTTTTAAAAAGTATATATTTTATTGAATTTTTACAGAGAGGAAGGGAG
>NW_005329198.1:0-232 GCF_000412655.1 Myotis brandtii | reverse complement strand
CAGTGGGTGTGAGCAGTGGCTCTGGCGCCGGCAGCAGGTGCGAGCACCCAGTGGGACTGTGGCGCGTAGGAGCAAAGAATTTTCAGTATCCACTAGAGGCTCGCCCGATGATAGTGACCGGTGCCCTGCCTTGGTCTGGCGCCCCCACTTACCCGCTCCACCATCCCACCACGGCTGACGCCTGCCATGGTCCACGCGCGCACCCCCTGGTGGTCAGTGCACATCATAGTGA
>NW_005329197.1:0-272 GCF_000412655.1 Myotis brandtii | reverse complement strand
CCAAAAACTGTAATTTAGATCAAACCAGGTTCCTCATCCCAGACCCGAGGGCTCTAGATAATGTGTTTCTGTCATTTCAGTGATCAGAGGCCCAAAACGATAATTTAGATAACATGAAACTGCTTCTGCTTCTGTAAACTGCTTTTTGCAAACCAGGTTCCTCATTCCAAACCCTGGGATGTAATCAATACCTTTGTGATCCGTGCCTATAAATCTGGTGTTTCAGCCATCTTACCACTATGAGATCTGGGAGAGCGAAATGCCCCCTCACA
>NW_005329196.1:0-277 GCF_000412655.1 Myotis brandtii | reverse complement strand
CAAATAAACTCACAAAATTTTTTTACAGGTTTCAATGTTTTTTTACGTTAACATTACTAAGTATACTTATTTGCTTGCTTTTCTATGTATTTTTTTTTTAAATATAAATTCCCAGCTCTCCACCCACTAGGAGAAATTGAAAAGCAGACACCAAGGAAATAAACAGAAATGGAAATCATCATCTTGACAATAAATAGTAACCAAGAATGACTGAGGCCAGGCACTTTTCAGATATTAATTCTTCAAACATATTAATTCTTCCAGTCCTCATAACAAC
>NW_005329195.1:0-386 GCF_000412655.1 Myotis brandtii | reverse complement strand
ATCCAGGACTGCTGGCTCCCAACCACTTACCTGCCTGTCTATCTGATTGCCCCTAACCGCTTCTGCCTGCCTGCCTGATCACCCCCTAATCACACCCCTGCCAGCCTGATTGCTGCTTAACTGCGCCTCTGCCGGCCCAATCGCCCCCAACTGCCCTCCCCTGCCAGCCTGGTTGCACCCAAATGCCCTACCCTGCAGTCCTGGTAGCCTCCAACTGCCTTCCCCTGCTGGCCTGATGGCCCCCCAACTGTCCTCCCCTGCAGGCCTTGTCCCCCTCAACTGCCCTCCCCTGCTGGCCTGATCACCCACAACTGACTTCTCCTGTGGCCATCTTGTTGCTGTGGGCACATGCCATCTTTGAGGGCATGGCTGTCAATTAGCATATT
>NW_005329194.1:0-284 GCF_000412655.1 Myotis brandtii | reverse complement strand
CAACCAAGGATATTTTCCCACTGATTTTTAGAGAGAGAGTGGAAGGGGGAGAGTAAGAGAGAAACATCCATGTGAGAGAGACGCATCGATTGGTTGCCTTCCGCACACGCCCTGACCAGCTGGAGATCTAGCCTGCAACTGAGGCACGTGCCCTTGACCAGAATCATACCCAGGACCCTCCAGTCCACAGGCAGACGCTCTATACACTGAGCCAAACTGGGGAGGGCTTTTAAAAATGTTTTTATTAATTTTTAGAGAGAGAGGGAGGGAGAGAGAGAGAGAAA
>NW_005329193.1:0-578 GCF_000412655.1 Myotis brandtii | reverse complement strand
GCATTTTCTTGCAGTATATGGTACTGATAACTGCTATTTAAATGTGTGCCATCATTATTCACATTAGGTTCTTTATAGCTCTTTATTATTTTTTAAATGCTATGGAACTCTTTAGAGTTCCTTCTTCATTTAGATCATTTTTCTAGCATGAGTATCCTGAAGAGAGATAACTTATCGCAGGTGTTAACATCTCTTCTCCTCTTGACAATACCAAATATCGTTTTGCTTCCAGAAAGGTTATGTGCCACCAGCAACGTTCAGTCCCAACCAGCTTCAGTCCACCTTTACCAACATTGGGGAGTGCCCATAAAATGAATAAATAAGTTTGACCAAATAATTCCACATGGCAATCTTTGTTCTTAGTTTTCCAGTGTTGAAATGTGTCCTTATATTTGCTATCAAGTTCTATTTGTCTTCTGTACATTTTCTGTTCATTTATTTCCTTTTTTGTTTATATATTGGTTCTTGCCTGGTTCTCTCTCTCTACAGAGAACTTCTCATTGAACACGATAAATGCCTGGGGTAGGGGGCAGGGATGGACTAGAAGAGGTCAATGGGGGGAAAATGGGGACATATGT
>NW_005329192.1:0-213 GCF_000412655.1 Myotis brandtii | reverse complement strand
TCCCATAACATCCGTCCAGTAAGCCCACAGAAAAAAACATACAAACACAGAAAACTAAGAGGGCCAGAAAATACAGCCTTCCAACTCCATGGGAGCAACTAGACGATGGCCTTATGCCAAACCGGCAGGAGCGACCCGCCTCCTCTCAAATCCGCAAGGGGAAACCACATCCCTCATGAGGGGCATACTCATCCCTCCTGGGGAGCAGAACGT
>NW_005329191.1:0-367 GCF_000412655.1 Myotis brandtii | reverse complement strand
CTCAAACTTAACTCATTTCAGAAGGCTGTTCAAGAAGCGATTTATTTGAAAACCAAATCAATTTTTCCCCCTTAGAAATAATGTAAATTGAATTAATTTGTTCCCGATGTCAATATTATTCCTTGTTTTAACCTTCCCTATACATGATACATGTCTAATGTACTGTTTTATCTGTGTACAAACACTTTTTTTCTTTCACTTATCAAACCACTCCCTACTAGTCTTTAATGAGTCAATTTAAACTCTCATTCCAGGGCTGTCTTTTAGGAAGTCAGTATGCAGCATCTTCACTTTTTTACATATCACTGTTTCCAGAATGCTGCCTACATATCCAGAATGCTGTCTACCTGCTAACTACATTTCGTTG
>NW_005329190.1:0-351 GCF_000412655.1 Myotis brandtii | reverse complement strand
TCTCCTTTATTTCACTCAGCTTAATGTCCTTAGGGGTAATCCATGTTGTATCATGTATCAAAATTTCCTTCCTTATACAAAATATTTAAAGTAGTAAAAAAGAAATAAAAGTTATTATTGTAATCATTTTAAGTGTGCAGTTCAGTAGTGTTAGGTATATTCACATTGTTGTGCCACCAACACCTAAAACATTTTTATGTTCTTGCAAAACTGATACTCTTCACCTACTAAATACTAACTAACTCCCCAGCCCCCTCCTTTCATGCCTGACAACCGCCATTGTATTTTCTTTTTCTATGAATTTCACTACTTCGGATATGTCATATAAGTGAAATCATGCAGAATTTGTCC
>NW_005329189.1:0-318 GCF_000412655.1 Myotis brandtii | reverse complement strand
CAGTGCACAGGACACCATAGAAATGTTCACAGGGCAGAATGGGCGATCACTAAGAGTCTGCAGCACCTCCCCTCTCCCTCACCTGAGATCTCAGGTGTTCAGGTCAGAGGCAGGGCACTCAGGAACCTGTGACTCAGAGGCCTTAGCTAGCTCTGGGCAGTACAGCATCCCCCGGCCATTCACTGCTGTGGCCCTGTCTGAGCCCACTTGGATCAACTCAGCAACTGTCAGTAGACACAAAACCTGGTCTCCACCTGGAGGAGGCTACACAGCACACTGCCTTCTAGCTTCTCTTCCTTTTGCCCTCCCTCCCTGTAT
>NW_005329188.1:0-227 GCF_000412655.1 Myotis brandtii | reverse complement strand
ACAATGCACGGGCGTTCCCTTTTCTCCACACCCTCCCCAACACTTGTTATCTTATCTTTTTTAGATGACAGCTATTTCAACAGGCCTGATACATTGCACACTCTTGTACATGGCTTTTGGTGAACATACTAATTTTCCTTGGAATTGCTGAATCATGGGACAGGTGTATGTTTAACTCTAGTAGCTACTCAGACCAGGTTTTTAAGCTTTGAAGGACCAGTCACATT
>NW_005329187.1:0-290 GCF_000412655.1 Myotis brandtii | reverse complement strand
CCCCTGGTGGTTAGTGTGCTCCCACAGTGGGAGCACCCCTCAGCCAGAGCCAGGCTCACGGCTGGCAAGCACAGTGGCAGTGGCAGGAGCCTCTCCCACCTCCACGGCAGCACTAAGGATGTTTGACTGCCGGCTTAGGCCCACTTCCCACAGGGAGCAGATCTAAGCCATCAGTCAGACATCTCCTGAGGGCTTCTGAAATGCGAGAGGGTGCAGGCCGGCTGAGGGACCCCCAGAGTGCACTAATGTCGTGCACCAGGCCTCTAGTAATAATAATAATACACTAATGT
>NW_005329186.1:0-319 GCF_000412655.1 Myotis brandtii | reverse complement strand
AAAAAAAATCTTTATAAACAAACCAGGATAAGGGGTTATATCAAGAATATATAAAGACCACTCACAATTCAATAATAGAAAGACGCATCAGAAAAGGGTCAGAGTACGCACTTCTCCAAAGAAGATATACAAAGACCAACACGCAAATGAAAGGAAAACTGAAGACACACTACATCATACCCTTTTTGGTGGCTAGAATTAAAAAGTCAGGTGTTGCCCTAGCCGATTTGGCTCAGTAGATAGAGCATCAGCCTGCAGACCGAAGGGTCATGGGTTCGATTGCGGTCAAGGGCATGTAGCTCGGTTGTAGGCTCAATCC
>NW_005329185.1:0-253 GCF_000412655.1 Myotis brandtii | reverse complement strand
CAAGACAAATTATAAAGGAGATGTGGGGAGACAGAGGAAAGCTGGGTAGTCAGGAATTGGGACCATGGGGGTGGGAGGAATAAAATTGGGGAGCCCAACTAGGTGGAGTTACTAAGGCACCCCAACTTGGAAAGGGGAAGGAAGGACACACAGGAGAGGCATGACTTTAAAATACTAAGACAGGCGGATGCAGGTAACCAATCACAAGGCAGTAAAACATATAAACCAATCCCAAGGACGTTGCTAAGGCAAA
>NW_005329184.1:0-508 GCF_000412655.1 Myotis brandtii | reverse complement strand
AGAACTCGTACAACTTAACAAAAGGAAGATAAATGATTCACTCAAAAAATGGGCCAAGGATCTAAATAGATACTTTTCAAAAGAGGACAGAAGGAAGGCCAAGAGACATATGAAAACATGCTCAAAGTCACTAATCATCTGAGGGATGCAAATCAAAACAACAATGAGGTACCATCTCACACCTTCCAGAATGGCTATCATCAACAAGTCAACAAAGAACAAGTGCTGGAGAGGATGTGGTGAAAAGGGAACCCTCCTGCACTGCTGGTGGGAATGTAGACTGGTGCAGCCACTGTGGAAGACACTATGGAGTTTCCTCAAAAAGTTAAAAATGGAAATCCCATTTGTCCCATTAATCCCACTTCTAGGACTACTAGTATTTCCCAAGAAACCAGAAACACCAATCAAAAAGGATATATGCATCCCTATTTTCATAGCAGCACAATTTACAATAGCTAAGACTTTTAACAACCTAAGTGCCCATCAGTAGATGAGTGGACTAAAAAAC
>NW_005329183.1:0-490 GCF_000412655.1 Myotis brandtii | reverse complement strand
ACATTTATAAGCAACTATATTCAACAATCACAAAATACACTTCTTTTCAAGTGCACATGGAACATTCACCAAGACAGACCATGTGATAGGCCATTAAATAAGTCGCAATACATTTCAAAAGTTTGAAATTATACAGATTATGTTTCTCAGTGGATTTTTAACTAGAAACCAATAATAACAAAATATGTAGAAAATACTCAAATTTTGAAAATTAAGTAATGAATATCTAAAGAACTATGGATTAGAAAAGAAATTGCAAGAAAAAATAGAATATGTGTTGCATTGAATGATGTATAAGAATTTTTGAAGTGTATCTAATTAGTGCTTAGAGGAAAATTTTCTCTGTTTCCATTTTAAACTTTGTGAACAATGTAAGAATCTTTAAGAAACTAAAGAGAAATGTAACTTAATATCAAGCATATCAAGCACATAGAGGAAAGCCAAAATAGGGTAAGGCAAAAGTAGGTTTTCAGTTGTAAGTACACAAAAC
>NW_005329182.1:0-405 GCF_000412655.1 Myotis brandtii | reverse complement strand
ATTTCATGCATCGGGCCTCTAGTAAATAAATAAATAAATTATATATACATATATAGCTAACATGCTAAGTATCCGTTCAACCGGTCACTATGACACACACTGACCACCAGGGGGAAGACGCTCAAACGCAGAAGCTGCTGTGATACTCACTGGCCATTTACAGAGAAATGGCACCATGGACCTGGTGGCCACAAAGCAACATTTGGTTCTCCCAAGTGGGACATAAGCCTTGCCACCATCTCAGAGCAACAGCCCACCAAATCACATCAGATGCTGTCGAGACCCCATGGCCCAAAATGCAGCCCACAGCCCAGCCCAGCCTGGAAATGGTCGCAGTGGGTACTGGGTAAGGATATCATGTAGCAATGCCGGCTTCCTCTCTCTAGCAACTAGCCTCCTTGGAGT
>NW_005329181.1:0-447 GCF_000412655.1 Myotis brandtii | reverse complement strand
GGGGGGGGGTCCCTCAGCCCAGCCTGCAACCCTCTCCAATCTGGGACCTTTCGAGGGATGTCTGACTGCCCGTTTAGGCCCAATCCCTATGGTGGGATCGGGGGCGATTGGGCCAGCAGGGGAGAACAGTTAGGGGTGACCAGGCCGGTCACCCCTAACTGCCCTCCCCTGCAGGCCTGGTCCCCCCCAACTGCTCTCCCCTGCAGGCCGGGTCCCCCAAAACAGCCCTCCCCTGCAGGCCAAGTCCCCCACAATGGCCCTCCCCTGCAGGCCTGGTTGCCCCCAACTGCCCTCTCCTGCTGGCCCAGTCACCCCCAACTGCCCTCCCCTGCCAGCCATGTTTGACCACACGGGGGCGGCTATCTTGTGTGTTTGAGTGATGGTCAATTTGCATACGGGTCGTGACTAATTAGCATATCTGGGATAATTAGCATATCCCTCTCTTAT
>NW_005329180.1:0-243 GCF_000412655.1 Myotis brandtii | reverse complement strand
CTTTGAGTAAATTTACATAAATAAACCTCAATTTATATAAAACACATCTATATAAAAGGCTAATATGCAATATGTCCCCTTGGGAGTTTGGGAGACAGTGAGTTTGATCGCTCACTATGATGTGTGCTGACCACAAAGGGGCAGCACGGAATGAAGGAAGGTCCTGGCCAGCGGCCAGCAGCCGGGGAAGGAAGGCCCTGGCCAGGAACCAGAAGGAAGGCCCCAGCCAGCAGCCAGAAGGCC
>NW_005329179.1:0-202 GCF_000412655.1 Myotis brandtii | reverse complement strand
CACCTCGATTGGGTTGCCTCCCCGCTCACACCCCTACCAGGGCCGGGATCAAGCCTGCAACTGAGGTACGTGCCCTTGACAGGCATCGAACCCGGGACCCTTCAGTCCAAGGGCTTATGCTCTACCCACTGCCCCACTGGCTGGGGCAGAAACTGTTTTCTTTTCTTTTTTTAATATATATATTTCTTTATTGATTTCAGAG
>NW_005329178.1:0-268 GCF_000412655.1 Myotis brandtii | reverse complement strand
GAACATATAACCTTTAATTGTCCTTAGTTTAAGGAAAACAGCGTTTTCTAGATTTAAGAGATTAGAAAAATGACTTTGTGGGTCTGTGCATACATTTATTAATAAGTTTTAATGGCATAGAAGGCATATTAGTTTAAATAAAGACATAGCTACTAATAAATCAATTTTTTCTTTTATTTGGCAGAAATTCCTTATGCAACCAAGCATATTATATTTTAAAATATTGCACTCGGGAAAAACTGTCAAATACATATCTAATTAAAAAATT
>NW_005329177.1:0-203 GCF_000412655.1 Myotis brandtii | reverse complement strand
AGCAGCAGCTGTGTGAGCGGCCCACTTCCCTGTCCGAAGAGCAGCAACCATGCGAGCAGTTCGACCTGTCCGAAGAGCAGCAGCCACACAACCGGTCTTCCTATGTCTGAGGAGTGGCAGCCCTGCGCAGCCTGCCCCATTCGAGGAGCAGCAGCTGTGCACAGCTTGCACCCTGCACTAGTCCGAGGAGCAGCAGCTGCACA
>NW_005329176.1:0-202 GCF_000412655.1 Myotis brandtii | reverse complement strand
AACATCATACTCAATGGGCAAAAATTAAAACAATTTCTCCTAAGAATAGGACCGAGGCAGGGATGCCCATGCTCACCACTCCTCTTCTACATAGTACTGGAAGTACTAGCCATTGCGATCAAACAAGAAGATGAAATAAAAGGCATCCAAATTGAAAGAGAAGAGGTAAAACTCTCCTTATTCACAGATGACATGATATTGT
>NW_005329175.1:0-294 GCF_000412655.1 Myotis brandtii | reverse complement strand
AGTTTTATGAGTTCTTTATATATTTTGGAAATTAACTTCCATCTGGTTGGCTGCCTCTGTGTTTTTCTGTCTGTTTCTTTTGCTGTGCAGAAGCTTTTGAGTTTGATATAGTCCCATTCATTTGTTTTTGCCTTTACTTCCCTTGCCTTTGGGATCAAGTTCATAAAATATTCTCTACAATGAAGTCCATAAGTTTGGTACCTATGTTTTCTTCTATGTAACTATAGTTTCTGGTCTTATGTTTAGGTCTTTGACCCATTTTGAATTAATTTTTGTAAATGAATTAATTTTTGT
>NW_005329174.1:0-538 GCF_000412655.1 Myotis brandtii | reverse complement strand
TCCAGCTGTGGGGACCAAGAGGCAGAACTGGACTTGACGTGGTGCTCGGAACTGGGCCTGTGACAGCCTTGGGAGATGGTCCTGATGCGGGACGGGTGCTCGGGCTCCATCCTCGGGAATGTGGCCGGAAGTGTACGGAGGAAGCCCCAGGCACCTCTCCAAATGCAGCCAAGAGGGGAGGGGATGGAGCAGGCGCCGGCCGCTGCTGTCCACCGGCTGCTGCCTCAGAGCTTCTTCAGGCGGCTGTACATCTTTCTCTTGCTCTTTTCCCCAGCCCAGGTCCGGCTCTTGGTACGGAACTTCTTCAAGTCTTCTTTAAAGTCCTCATGGTGCATGGGCCGGTAGCTGGGGGGCTCACAGTGAGACTGGCATTTGAGGAAGAAGTCCTTGTACCCGCCCTTCAGGATGTACAGCTCAGGGTAGTGGAGTCTGGGGTACTCGTTGCTGAGCCGATCTCTCTCTCGCACATAGCGGCACATGCGCGGGCCCCGCTCGGAGGAAAACTCGCAGTGGAACACCACGATGACGCGCTTGCCGT
>NW_005329173.1:0-1026 GCF_000412655.1 Myotis brandtii | reverse complement strand
TTAAAAATATGAAAAATATATATTTAGCGCTGTTACACAAAGCAAACGTTGACTATTTACTCAGCAACAGCTCAGTTAAATCCTATATAATAAAATCCATAAGAGGGCGCGGGCCAGGCCGAGGGACCTCACTGGTGCATGATCGGGGCCTGGGAGGGACGAGGGAGGTTGGCCAGCGGGGGAGAGACTGTGGGAGGGCTCCAGGGCATGTGTGGCCCATCTCGCTCAGTCCTGATCAGCTGGACCCCAGCAGCAAGCTAACCTACCAGTCAGAGCGTCTGCCCCCTGGTGGTCAGTGCACGTCATAGCGACTGGTCGACCAGTCGACTGTCTGCCCCCTGGTGGTCAGTGCACATCATAGTGACTGGTCGACCAGTCGACTGTCTGCCCCCTGGTGGTCAGTGCACATCATAGTGACTGGTCGACCAGTCGACTGTCTGCCCCCTGGTGGTCAGTGCACATCATAGTGACTGGTCGACCAGTCGACTGTCTGCCCCCTGGTGGTCAGTGCACATCATAGTGACTGGTCGACCAGTCGACTGTCTGCCCCCTGGTGGTCAGTGCACGTCATAGCAAGCGATTGAGCAGCCTCAGCATATCATTAGCATATTATGCTTTGATTGGCTGAATGGCCGACTGGATCACCAGACACTTAGCATATTCGGCTTTTATTATATATGACAGCAACTTCCATCCTCAATGACAATTCTTAGGCGAGGGCATAGATCATGGTAACATACTAGCCAACTAAACACCCATTGACAAGATCGACCACAAAAACTAATTAAAAATACGGGAAGTGCACATCTATTCAAAACCCCGGGAGATTTTTTTTTTTTTAAGGAAAACCAACAAAAAGGAGTTCCGCTGTTGGGGATATTTTATGGAGCCGTTGTCTTGTCAACCCTTCGATTTTAGTGAATCAATACTACACTACAGTTCCATCCGTCACCCCTGAGGTGTCATGAATCTTCCCCCACAATTCACCTCTGGGGACCCCTTAAGTGGAGAATTCTCCAGACTGTC
>NW_005329172.1:0-386 GCF_000412655.1 Myotis brandtii | reverse complement strand
GCTGGGCCCGGGGGGGAGGGGAGCACAGGGCAGGGACGGGGGCACGGAGGTCCTCCAGCAGCTCAGGTGCCCCCCAGGACCTCACAAGGCCCCGAGCAGGACGGACCCCTCTGTCTGCAATGCTGTGGGGCAGCCGATAGAAAGACTGGTCAGTGACTCTGGCCGGTGTGGCTCAGTGGATAGAGCAGCGGCCCTCGGACGGAAGGGTCCCGGGTTCGATTTCGGTCAAGGGCATGTACCTCAGTTGCAGGTTCCCTGGCCCTGGTCGGGGTGCTTGCAGGAGGCAACCAATCGAGTGTCTGTCTCACATCGATGTTTCTCTCTCTGTCCCTCTCCCGTCTACTCTCTTTAAAAATCAATGGAAAAATATCCTGGGATGAGGATTA
>NW_005329171.1:0-859 GCF_000412655.1 Myotis brandtii | reverse complement strand
TGAAATCAATAAAAATATATTTTAAAAATATATATGTATTTTAATAGTGACTGCCTCCTGTACACCCCATACTGGGGATCGAGCCAGAAAGCTAGGCATGTGCCCTGATCTGGAATCCATCTGTGACCTCCTGGTTCATGGGTTGATGCTCAACCACTGAGCCACACCAGCCAGGCCATCACCTCTATTTCTAAAGTGTTTTTATCACCCCAAAAGTGAACACTGTACCCACTAAGCAGTTACTTCTCATTTTTCCCTCCCCCAGCCCTCAGCAAGCATTTATCTGTTTTCTGTCTCTATGATTTAGCCGATTCTGTACATTTTATATAAATAGAATCACACAATACATGACCTTATAGTCTAGCTTCTTTCACCTAGCATAGTTTTCAAGATCATCCACATAGTAGCATATATCATATGGTAGAATTCTATTCCATTGCATGTATACACCACCTTTTGTTTATCCATTCATCCATTTATGGACATTGGATTGTTGCCACCCTTTGACTATTGTGAATAGAGTTACTATGATATTGGTGTGTAAGTTACCATTTGAATAACTGTTTCAGTTCTTTGGGTCCATATGTAAGAGTGGAATTGCTGAGTGATATGCTAATTATATGTTCAACATTTAGGAGCCACCAAACTGTTTTCCAAAATGGCTGTGTCCCTCACCCCCAGCAATGTGCGATGATTTTATTCTTTACATGCCCAGCATAACATCTTACTTCCATTTTGTTTTGGTTTTAGTAAAGCCTTTCTAGTGTGTCAGGTGACATCTCATAGGGCAAGCATGTCAAACTCGCGGCCCACAGGCCACCAGTGGCCCACAACGAATATTTTTGCAGCCCAGCCAATA
>NW_005329170.1:0-1137 GCF_000412655.1 Myotis brandtii | reverse complement strand
AAAAATCAATAAAATATATTTTTAAAATGTGACTCATTTCTGAAGGTGACCTTCAGGAAAGACATGATCAGATTTGAGCTTTGGACTCACAGGGGCCAGGGTGCATGCTGGGAGGTCACTGAGCAGGTGGGCGCAAACTCCAGGTGCTAGGAGATGGTGACAAGACCAGGGTGAAGATAGTGGAAACAGACAAAAGAAGTCTAATTCGTAAAAGATTTAGGAGGCAACAGCAACATGACTGAGAGGTGAACTGAATATTCATTTAATCATTTGGTATTTATTGAGCACCTGCTACGTACTGGCCATGGTTTTGGGTGCAAGAAACAAGAGGGAAAAGAATAGAGGTTGGTCAAGGATGGTGCTCAGATGTATGGCTTTTGTAACTGGAAGGTGATCTTACAATTCCCTTAGATAGGGACTCCTGAAAGAGGATTCATTTTGGAAGAATAACTCATGAGCCATTTGGGGAAGCTTACATTTGAAGTCCCTCTGGGACATCCAAGTGGAGATGTCAAGTACACGGGTGAACACACAGATCCAGAATTCAGTTGAAAGTTCTAGGCTGGACGTAAAAACCTGGAAGTTAACTGCATGTCAGTGGCGGCTGAAGCCGTTACCTGGGTAAGATCACCTGGCAGGAAAAGTATAACAAACAGAGAAGAATGAGTGAAAGGGAGAACAAAAGACCAGCCAGAGAAGCAGAAGGAAAATCAAGACAGTCTTATGACACCGAAGCTAAGGGAAGAGAGTATTTCTAGAAGGAAGTGGTCAATTATGTCAAATGCTAACCAGTTGCCTGAGATCATCCAGCTAGTAAGTGGTAGAGCTAAAAGTTAAAACCAGGTCTTCTCTAGCCGGTTTGGTTCAGTGGGTAGAGCGTCAGCCTGCAGAGCAAAGGGTCCCGGGTTCGATTCTGGTCAAGGGCACATACCTTGGTTGCAGGCTCCTCCAAGGCCTGGGCCCTGGTCAGAGCATGTGCAGAAGGCAACTAATCAATGTGTTTTTCTCACATCAATATTTCTCTCTGTCCTTCCCTCTTTCTTCTACTCTATCTTTTAAAAGAAATCAATGGAAAAATAAACTGGGGTGAGAATTTTTTTTAAATAATAATTAAAATAAATAAAATAAAATGTAAAA
>NW_005329169.1:0-308 GCF_000412655.1 Myotis brandtii | reverse complement strand
TCCAGATATAGGGATTATGTATTTTTGTCTGCCAAGGTCATCTCCTCCTGATGAAAAAGACCCCCCCATTTAAGCAATCCTATCCTATATAATCTATCCATACTATAAAAGGGTAATATGGTAATTGGACCAGGTTGACCGGCCATCTTCCAGACATCCAACTTCCTTCCGGATAAAGCCATGGTGCTGGGGGCCAAGGCAGAGGCCCTTAGGGGTGATCAGGCCGGCAGGGGAGGGCAATTGGGGGCAACCAGGCTGGGAGGGGAGGGCTGTTGGGAGTGAGATCAGGCCAGCAGGGGAGGGCAGTT
>NW_005329168.1:0-971 GCF_000412655.1 Myotis brandtii | reverse complement strand
GTTGTTGTGTTGTAATTTGTGCATTTGAAAAATCAGCGACCTGTCTCATCTGTGCAGAATGGCATTGTACATAATTCATCAATTATGCTGGCAGGAGATTCCTGGAGCCTTTCATACCTTTTATGTGGATTTATCCTTCAGGGCTTATGGATGTAATATTCCTAATTTTATTTTTCAGGACCTCATAATCTCTTTCTGTCTTTAGTGACTCTCTTTTGTTATGAATGTTCTCTGGTGCTACAAAGAACCACTGAGCTCTCTTGTTCTCGGTGACTCCCAGGCATCCAACGTTTGCTAGTTCTATCAACACTCTGAGGTGAGACAGAAATAAATCCTTCAAAAAGGCCCCTAAAAATCTGGAATGTTAGACATACATTTGAATCCTCTCTTTCCCTCCCAAAGTAGAAACCACAAACTGGGTGCTTTCCCCTGATCACATCTAGCTGTGCTGGCTTCTGTATTAAAATAGTGTGAAGTACTCTGTTGCTGCAACAAGACTCTGAGCTCTCTTCTTGCCTTCTGTCCACAGCCAGCCAAAGTAGATTGTCTCTCTGTCAGTGCTCTGAGTCAGGTGAGACAGAAACCATTCCATTGTGCAGATGCCTGAAAAGCTGAAACATTGGACAAACATTCCGATCTTCTCTTTCCTCTCTAGGGAGAAGCTGCAAGTTGGGCTTTTCCTCCTAATTTCACTGAGCTGTGCCAGGTTGAGGGAAATGCTGATGTGGTTGAAATGAAACATTTTTCTTACCAGTTTCAATACAGCTGTTCTTTGCTTCGAGCTTGCTTGGGGTACCAGAACTTCCTAACCAATTCTTGGAACTCTAAAAAGGGCTTTTGGGACCACCTATTGTTGTGTAGCCAGTGTCTCTCTAGAGAAATGACCTCTGGGGCTTCCTAGTCCTCCATCTTGCTGAAATTACTTGCTTTTTTTGTTTTGTTTCTTTAGAAGTATACAATTTTATTTAAAA
>NW_005329167.1:0-300 GCF_000412655.1 Myotis brandtii | reverse complement strand
AGCCTTAGAGCAAATTACGCCTGAAACATCACTAAAGGAAAAACTGAAACAAACAAACAAATAAAAACACTGAACCAGCCCTACTTCAGCACACCATGAGAAGGTAGGATTCTTTAGAAAAGACAATCACGCTGGGAAAAATAGGAGGTGACAGAAAAAAGAAAAAAATGAGATGGGTTAACTCCACAAAAGAAGCCATAGACATGAGTCTACAGGAGCTGAGCAGGGCAGTTGAGGACATTACATTGTGAACAAGCCTCATCTGTAATCTTTTTAAAAAAATATATTTTATTGATTTTT
>NW_005329166.1:0-223 GCF_000412655.1 Myotis brandtii | reverse complement strand
AGAGATCCCATCAGCAAAGTAAAATAATTTGATGAACATATCAGGTATATTATATACCTACTAGAGGCCCAGTGTGTGAAATTCGTTCAAGGGAGGGGGGGTGGGCGGTGCCTCAGCCCAGCCTGCACCCTCTCGCAATCTGGGACCCCTGGGTAATGTCCAACTGCCGGTTTAGGCCCGATCCCCGTAGTCGAACATCCCTCTCACAATCCGGGACTGCTGG
>NW_005329165.1:0-531 GCF_000412655.1 Myotis brandtii | reverse complement strand
TGAAATCAATAAAAATATATTTAATAAAAAATAATAATAAACAATTCAAAAGGTATCTAACCAGGAAAGTAACCTTTACTTCCTTCTGGCATATATAACTATTGGGTACAGCCTCAGTGGAGCTCATCCTCTATGCCCTTTCCCATTTTCCCTTTCCAATGGGTATGTCTGTTTGAATATTTGGGCAATGGATGTGTTTTCCCAACCTATAATACACTGTACTGTTTATTAAAGAAAATTCACACCCAGAAGTTAGAATCCGCTGCCATGTGATACCTGGTCTAATCAGATGAAAATGTTAGGGAATTGATCTAAGACTAGAGTGAGAAGGCTGAAATGTTGACGGTAATCAATTATAAAATGAGTACACACTTGAAAATTATAGTGCATTGAACCAAATTAAAGAGACACACAAATAGTAAGAGAAAGGAAGACATAAAACTTTATTATCTTTTTTGAGACTGAAAACTATTGCTGCTATCATATAGAAAAAGAATACGCCGGAACCGGTTTGGCTCAGTGGATAGAGCG
>NW_005329164.1:0-200 GCF_000412655.1 Myotis brandtii | reverse complement strand
GCCTCTGCATCCCTGCAGAACCCCCACTCACTCTGGGTCACAACGAGTAGGAGGGCTACTGAGATGGGCCTGAAAGCCTAGAGCGTGGGCTCAGGTGGAGTTGCTACAGGTGAGGGATTCACCTAACTCCGCAGATACTGCAGGCAGGCCTGATGGCAGCTAGATTGCTTGGCTTCCTGGCCCTATGGGGCACATTAAGA
>NW_005329163.1:0-662 GCF_000412655.1 Myotis brandtii | reverse complement strand
GAAAATTTCCCCATCCTGTAAAAAATATGTAATTTGGCTGTAATGCAGCTCTTATATTTATTAGTAGTAACATTTACACTACTATTAAGTGGGTTTATTTTTATTGATTTCAGAGAGGAAGGGAGAGGGGGAAAGAGAGAAACATCAATAAGAGAGAATCACTGATCGGCTGCCTCCTGCACACCCCACCCTAGGGATTGAGCTTATGACCTAGGCATGTGCCCTGACTAGGAATGGAACCTTGACCTACTGGTTCATAGGTCGACATTCAACCACAGAGCCATACCGGCTGGCTGGACTTATTTCTTTTCTCTTATGCATGGTATTGGGGGCTGAGGAAAACCAGACAGCCATATTAATAGCTCTGGGCCTATCTGGGAGTGGGTTACATTTCCAGGAAGCTAATTTATTTGCTAAAAATGTATTGTATGCCCCCTTTTTAAAAGCTATTTTTGTATATTTGTTTTGTTAGTCATCACCTAAGGATATTTTCTCCACTAATTTTATTTTATTTTTTAAAATATTTTTATTAATTTCAGAGAGGGATAGAGAGATAGAAACATCAATGATGAGGGAGAATCATTGATCGACCGCCTCCTGCACAACCCATACTGGGGATTGAGCTCACACGCCCAGGCATGTGTTCTGACCAGGCATTGAAC
>NW_005329162.1:0-226 GCF_000412655.1 Myotis brandtii | reverse complement strand
ACAGCCCCCAGCGTCGGAACAGGAGTCTGGACCTCGGCCTTGTTCAACCAGGTGCCCTGACCCTGGCCCCTGAGAAGGAGCAACACCCACCTGCTTGCCAGTGGCCGGGGCACCTCCAGGGTGACCTAAGAGCCTCGGGGCAGCTACAGGATCTCCTTCCTCAGGGCCCTGCCATGGGGTGAGGAGCACGGCTTCCACAGGAACCCACAGCTACAGGCGGGTGAGA
>NW_005329161.1:0-205 GCF_000412655.1 Myotis brandtii | reverse complement strand
GCACAAGAAGTTATAAATCAAGGTATTTGAGAGACTGGGTTTAGATTATAGAAGGAGGAAGAGAATTTATGATCTTTTACATTCATTTGTACTCAGACTTTGATTTTGATTTTGTTACCAGTTGGGGTTATTGCTTAGGACCTTGGTTCTTTTTGTAGATGCAGAAACGAGTTTAAGGTCAACAAAAAATAAAAGTAAAGCAAAA
>NW_005329160.1:0-257 GCF_000412655.1 Myotis brandtii | reverse complement strand
AACAAGACAATAAAACACAGAACCTGGCTGGAGAACCGTAGCCACAGAACTTGGCTGGAGATCCTGGCTAGAGATCCTGGCTAGGCTGCTGATCAACTGAACGCTATCTCCATGTCATTCCTTCTTTGCCGACTCCATCCACAACTTTGGGGACCCCTAGACCTGCTGGGGTTGGACCCCAGCATAAATGTACCACATAAATGTACCTTTTATCCACTGGTCTACTGATGGGTACTTGGGCTGTTTTCAGATCTGAG
>NW_005329159.1:0-282 GCF_000412655.1 Myotis brandtii | reverse complement strand
CGGCGGGAACCTCCTTCTTCCCACCTGAGCTGCTCCTCCGCCTCCTTCCCTCCCTGGAGGTTGCCTGCTGGCGCTACTGTCCACCTGGAAGGATGGAAGCTGCGGCCGGTTTCCCAGCTGAGAGTGGTAGTGGGAAAATTCACTGCCTCCACTGGAAATCGATATTAAGTGGATGGGCAGGGGTGGGCGCCAGATGATGGGGCCTCAGCCAGTAGGTCCTGCACGTCTCATCCTTTAGCTAATCTAGTCGAAAAGTTTCTGTAAGGGCCAGACCCACAACCT
>NW_005329158.1:0-254 GCF_000412655.1 Myotis brandtii | reverse complement strand
GAGATTGTCTCATTCACCTAAAATTTTATAATACTATGCTAAGACTCTTCTCCTCATCTTGCTTCATCTGCTATTAAGATAGTCACATCTTCCCTAGCCAGTTTGGCTCAGTGGATAGAGTATTGGCCCAAGGACTAAAGGGCCCCAGGTTTGATTCCAGTCAAGGGACATGCCTTGGTTGCAGACTCAATACCTGACCCTGGTTCAGACACATGTGGGAGGCAACAAATTAATGTGTCTCTCTCACATCAATG
>NW_005329157.1:0-420 GCF_000412655.1 Myotis brandtii | reverse complement strand
GCCACACGTGCAGCTCACTCCCGTCCAAAGAGCAGCAACCTCGCAAGCAGCCCACCCCCTTCCGAGGAGCAACAGACTTTCACAACCTGTCTAAGTCCTAGGAGCAGTAGCGCCACAAGCAGCCCACCACTTCAGAGGAACAACAGCAGTGTGCAGCCAGCCCCCATCCAAGGATCAGCAGTCTCGTGATCGGCACACCCTCTGTCTGAGGAACAGCAGCTATGTGAGAAGCCTCCCCCCACCAGCCAGAGGAGCCACCACAGCAGTGAACAGCACCCACCACAGGAACTGCTGACAACTGAGGAGCAGCTGCTACCGAAACAGCCAAAGGAGCAACCACAGCCCGAGAAGCCACTGCCACCCAGGGGGCAGCCACTGAACAACTCAACATCTATATATGGCGGTACGATCAAACATGGG
>NW_005329156.1:0-342 GCF_000412655.1 Myotis brandtii | reverse complement strand
AGATTAAAAACATTTATGTCTAAAGTCTACCCCTACACTCTTATTTAATGGTTCATAACTGGGGTCCAGAAATGTCTATTTTTAAGAAGCTCTATGGGTAATTACAGAGATGGGTTTGGGGAATACTGATGTACATAATGTCAATGGTTCAGAATTTTTGGGAATCATTTACTTATTATTATTTTCTGTTAATTAAGTAGTCATTATATATGTGTGTGTGTGTGTGTGTGCATAGCTTTATATAACATTATATATGTAACTTCCTGTAACACTTTATATATATAATTAAAACTTTATATAACTTTGTTATATGTATATCTCACCTATTATTTTCTGAGCTCA
>NW_005329155.1:0-770 GCF_000412655.1 Myotis brandtii | reverse complement strand
GCCAAGGCAAAGAAAGGCAGAGGACCTATTCCCATGATGGAGGTTAAAGAGATAACAAGTAAATATAAATTATTTGGATGACAAGTGATTCCAAATCAGGTATAAAAAGAAAAAAAATGCCCTAAAGGACAGAACTGCTGTCCTTTAACCAGGGGGGACTAGGCACATAAACCCAGGGCTCACCTTTATTGAAAACACAAGGACAAGAAACTCGTTCTGAAGCCCCGAGTCTGAGTGTCAGATTAAATATCAAAATTAAGTTTGCCTCACCTGGTAAATGTATCAAAGGACTCTGCTTCGTTTCTCAGGCAGGGGCAGTCCCAGTACAGAAGGTATCTAGGCACCAAATGACAGTCCCCAGATGTTATCATGAAAAGCAACCTGTGTCTCTCCCTCTTCCTACATCAGGACCGTGGGAGAATGGAAGTTTGTGAAAGTGAGAAACAGTTGGTTGGGGCTTGTGAGGATAAGCTCATTGTTCCTGAAAGCTTGTAGCCTTTGAATATATATGTATAAAAGTGCACAAAAAATGTCCCATCCAACCTTTGTGAAATAACCCCCTAAATAAGGCAGGAAAGAGGATAAAATTATTGTTTCAAGATTTTCCAAAAAGATTTAAACAAAATAATTCTTAAGCCTCAGTTAGCAATAAGCCTCAGTTAACAATAGCAATAAAAAATAAATACATTCATAAGAATATCCCATTCTTCAGGTATTCTGGTAAATTGAGGTCTTTTAAACACAAATAAACAAAGCTAATTTTTCACCAG
>NW_005329154.1:0-345 GCF_000412655.1 Myotis brandtii | reverse complement strand
TTTGACTCACCAATTGTGGCATTTTACCCAAGCCTCTCATCATTCTCCTTTCCTATGGGTTTTTTTTTATTGGAACTGGAAGTGAGATTGTAAATTAATCCCTAATTTGGGGAGCTAACAAAATATTATGTTCTTTAACTAGTAAAAATTTTGACTGATAAAAAAAATATTTTTGTGAAATTTTCTTAAGGAATATATGCACTTATATATAAGATCTTCACAAGGACACAAGACTAACAAGCAAAGAACTAGTTTGATTAGGAAGAAAATTTAAAGTGATAAAAATAAAAACAAAAAATAAAGAAGACAACCTCAAGATATTAAATAAAACATTTTCAGTTACAT
>NW_005329153.1:0-450 GCF_000412655.1 Myotis brandtii | reverse complement strand
CCCCTGCCAGCCTGGTTGCCCCACATGGCCTGCTGTTAAGTCATTTCGTTGCCCCTCACTGCCCCCCCCCTGCTGGCCTGGTCACCCCATGCAGCCTGCCGGTCAGTCATTTGGTCACACCTCTCTGCCACCCCTGCCGGCCTGGTCACCCCACACAGCCTACTGTTCAGTAGTTTGGTCGTCCCTCGCTGTTCCCCCTCCCCCTGCTGGCTTGGGCGCCCCACATGGCCTGCTGCTCAGTCGTTTGGTCGTTTCTCACTCTCCCACTGCCGGCCTGGTTGCCCCACACAGCCTGCTGCTCAGACATTTGGTCGTCCCTCACTAACCCCCCTGCCGGCCTTGTTGCCCTACTCAGCCTGTGCGGTCACCCATTCAGTCGTGATGGCCCCTGGCTCTTTATATATATACTAGTGGCCCAGTGCACAAAATTCCCTCAGCCTGGCCTGTACC
>NW_005329152.1:0-214 GCF_000412655.1 Myotis brandtii | reverse complement strand
GGGTCGTGTTCTCTACTGCTGGTCAGCACTAGGGTGGAGGCCATTAGTCATTGCATCTGGTACTGTTGTCAGCCATGGCATCACTTCTTCTGGTTTGGCTGCTTTTCTGCATATGGAGCTGAAACACAACTGAGGCCCAGATGTTATCTCTTGTTATCTGTAGTCCACAGACATAAAGCTTTGTTCCCACGTTATTTGATGCTGATCAGAACTT
>NW_005329151.1:0-307 GCF_000412655.1 Myotis brandtii | reverse complement strand
CGGCCCAATCCCCGCAGGCCAGGCCAAGGGACCCCACGTGCCGGAGGGACCCAGCTCATTCCATAGATGCCCTTGAGCCGCGGTGCCGCTCCAGGTGTGGCCAGCCAAGGAGGGACCACAGGAGGTTGGATCCAGGGGGTGGGGGGCCCATCTCGCCTAGTCCCTCCCTACCAGCCACCTTCTAATTAATTTCCTTTCAATGTGCATGAATCCGTGCACCAGGGCACTAGTAAATATATATTGGAGCTTCTGAGTCAACTAGTTGTACTATTTAAGAAAAGCTTACTAATGGGTATGAATTGGGGAT
>NW_005329150.1:0-256 GCF_000412655.1 Myotis brandtii | reverse complement strand
AGGTTATTTTTCCATTGATTTTTAAGAGAGAGTGGAAGGGATGGGGAGAGATAGAGAGAAAGAAATATCAACTGGTTGCCTCTTGCACTTGCCCTGACCAGGGCCGGGGATCAAGCCTGCAACCGAGGTATGTGCCCTTGACCAGAATCGAACCCAGGACCTTTCAGTCCCCAGGCTGATGCTCTGTCCACTGAGCAAAACTGGCTTAGGCAATCTTTTTGTTTTAGAAACACATTCCTAAGTGTTCTTGGATATT
>NW_005329149.1:0-643 GCF_000412655.1 Myotis brandtii | reverse complement strand
AGGAGTGGGGAGTTCGCGCCTCCTCTAGGGTGAAATAGCTACAGAATTTATTTGGAATTCTTCTGCATGGGAGATGTTTAGAAATTTGATTAAACTAGCTTATTATCCATCTTAAGCCAAAATATTTCTATAAAAAAGGTTCTTCCAAATTTTAACACTGGACTACTCATCAGAAACATTTTTCAGTAAACTGGCTTTTTTTTTTTCCTTAATGGTCAGTGGTGGTACAGTGGCTACTGGTAGAGTGTGCAGCCACCACCTTGGTTTATGCTAGGGCACCAGTGGTTGCATTTGCATGATCACAGCATCGTCAACACAGTGAAAAGAACAGTTGTCTTAATTTTATTGTTTTGACTTTGTGTCGCCCTGAAAGAGTCTTTGGGATCCCCAGAGGTCCACACTTTTGAGAACGGCAGATCTAGTTTCCAAACTAGAATGCTAGAAGTCATCTTAGTCCTTTTTTTTTTTTTAATTCTTACCTGAGGATATCTTTTCCCCATTGATTTTTAGAGAGAATAGCAGGGAGGGAGAGGGAGAGAGAAACATTGACTTGAGAGAGACATCAGTTGGTTGCCTCCTGCACACGCCCTCCAACGGAGGTACCTGCCTGCCCTTGACCAGGAATTGAACCATGACCCCAGTC
>NW_005329148.1:0-291 GCF_000412655.1 Myotis brandtii | reverse complement strand
CACCCGCTGCTGGCGCCAGCCCCAATTGCTCCGTGCCGTCAGCGCATGGGAATGATGGGGGTGGGAGCAGGGCTGCCTACAGACCGGGGACTGGTTGCCACAGGGGGAGGGGCTGGGTGGGAGTGCGGAGGATGGGCTAAGACCCACCCCTGTGCCCACCGCAGCCTCGCAGCCCACAATTCCTTTCAAGGTGCACAAATTCGCGCACTGGGCCCCTAGTATATATCCTATATAATAAAAGAGAAACATGCAGTTTAGCCATCCCTCCGCTATGCTCAAGCCATGCCCACC
>NW_005329147.1:0-355 GCF_000412655.1 Myotis brandtii | reverse complement strand
GGGTGCATGCGGAAGGCAACCGATTGATGTTCTCTCTCGAATTGATGTTTCTCCCCCTCACTTTCACTCTTTTTAAAAAATCAATGGAAAAATATCGTAGGGTGAGGACTAACAACAACAACAAAAATTTGAACAAAGAATTACTATTTGATCCAGTAATTCTACTTTTGGATATATACTCAAAAGAACTGAAAGTAGGGATTTGAACACCCTTGTTCTTAGAAGCATTATTCACAACAGACAAAAGGTAGAAACAACCTAGAAGTTCATGGATGGATGAATGATAAATGTGATGGATACATACAATGGAATATTATGCAGCCTGAAAAAGCAATGAAATTGTGATATATGCTAC
>NW_005329146.1:0-297 GCF_000412655.1 Myotis brandtii | reverse complement strand
ATGAATTTGTGCACAAGTGGGGTCTGTCCAGCCCACATGATGTGGGTGTTGGGGCCAATTGGGGGGAGGGGCCACGGGTGGTTGGCAGCTGGCCCTGCCACCAATGGGGATGTTGGGAGCCGATCAGGGGCTGGGCCAGCTGGGTGGGGGTGGGGGGCGCCAATAAGGGCCCAGATCAGGCTGGTTGGCTGCCACAGTGCATATCATAGCTACCAGTCATTCTGGTCGTTCTGGTTGTTCTGCCATTTCAGTCACTGGGCTTTTATATATCTATATATCTATATCTATATATCTATA
>NW_005329145.1:0-201 GCF_000412655.1 Myotis brandtii | reverse complement strand
ATTTTATTTTATTTTATTTTATTTTGGGATTAGTGTTGTACATCCTCTTTTTATTTTTCCTTAGCATTATATTACTCTATCTCAATATTTCCTTTAGGCCAACACTCTCTTCCTCACTTTTGCCCTTTCTTTGTCCTGTTTATATTACCTTATTCCTGCTTTACTTTTTCTCTATCCTTTCTCTTTACTCCCTGTTAAAAA
>NW_005329144.1:0-1668 GCF_000412655.1 Myotis brandtii | reverse complement strand
AGGGGAGGGTCCCCAAGCCGAAGGCTAAGGGCCTGGACGACACGCCCTGCCCCCTGCTCTCCTCAGCACCCCGGCGTCTCAGCGTGTTTGCTTTGTAATTGTGCACACACGTCACTTGTCACTTTTCTTGGTTCCCTTCTCACAATGAGTTGCTAACTTTTCTAAGACTTCACCAAAGACTATTGAGTTTGGATCTGACTCTTTTGGGGAGAAATCTAGAAGAAAAGAGAAAAGAGACTAAAAATGGCATTTAATTATCCTGATTGATAATTTCTCCGTTTTGAAATCTTTAAAGGTTAATGCTGTGACTACTGGAGCGTAGAAGCTAAGTGTAACAGACTGAACCCGAGATGTAGGACAACCCTAACCGTTACCTAGTCCTTACCACCTGCCGGGCACCTTCTAACCTCTTAACGTTAACTCACTTAATCCTAAGAGCCCTGTGGGGCCCGCACTGTTAGCCTCATTGTGAGGCACCGAAGAGTTGAGTAGGTTGTCAGTGGCCATACAATTCGTGGTTGTCGGAGCCAGGATTGGAACCCAGACTGCTTGGTTCCAGAACAATCTTAACTGTTTCACCACAGTGCCTCCGAATGGGTATGTCCGTGCTCCCGTCACCGCTTTAAGAGTGCACGCAGGGCCCTGGCCGGGGAGCTCAGTTGGTTAGAGTGTCGTCCCGATAGGCCAAGGTTGGGGGTTTGATCCCGGTCAGGCACATACAAGAATCAACCAGTGAATGCACACTAAGTGGAACACCAGATCCATGTTTCTCTCCCCCTTTCTCCCCCGCCCCCCTTTTCTCTCGCTCACTCGCTCGCTCGCTCAAATCAATTTTTAAACAGTGCATGGAGGAACTCACAAGCATTTTTGAGTGCTTCCCAAGCGCAAGGCTGGATGCTACTTTTTACACATTATTCTGTTTCGTTTAACTCGTCGCTTTGGGGATGGGGCGGAGAGAGCGGGGATTGTCAGAGACGGCGGCCTTGCGCTCTGCATTGTTATTAACCCACTGTTTCTTTTATCCAGTTGGTGCGCGAACAGGCCCAGGCCTGACAACCACGGCAGTAAGGTTGAGCCTTTGTCTGGTCCAAGCTCTTTAGCTTCCTATATGTCCCTTGTCCCAAAGAAGACCTCTTTTTACCTATTGCTGTAGAAAACCGCCCAGAACCTAGTCGTGGAGAGCAGCCTTTCATGGTTTTATTATGATTTCTCCCTGTTCCGTGGGCTGGGCTCGGGGTGAGGGCCTTCAGTTGGCCCGGCCGGTGGTCCCTGTGTGCTTGCGGGCCTGGGGCGGCGGCCGGGCTGGGCTTCTCTCCCTTCCCAGAGGCCCCGCTTTGGGGAGTAGTTCCTGTGAGGGCAGCTGCACTGCTCCGGGCTCCCAAGAGCACAAAGCAGGCGCTCCCCAGCCTTTTAGGGCTCAGCCCTGGACCTGGCCCAGCACGACTTGCCCTGAATTCTCTTGTCAAAGCAAGTCCGAGCCCCAGCCCAGATGTAAGGAGAGGACTGTGCGAGGTGGGGAGTCCTGGGAGGGCTGGTGCCTTGGGGTCCACGATGTGGCAGACCCCCACAGCCGCCTCGGGCCCTCATTCTCAGAGTTTGTGTGTTTCTTTTTTTAAAACATGTTTTTATTTATTTCAGTGAGAGGAAGGGACAGGGAGAGAGAGATAG
>NW_005329143.1:0-286 GCF_000412655.1 Myotis brandtii | reverse complement strand
TGAGGGATGACCAAACGACTGAACAACAGGCTGCATGAGGCGACCAGGCCAGCAGGGGAGTTAGTGAGGGGTGACCAGGCTGGCAGGGGGGCAGTTAGGGGTGACCAGGCCAGCAGGGGGCTGTTAGGGGTGACCAGGCTGGCAGGGGGTGCAATTAGGGGCAACCAGGCAGGCAGGCAAGCGATTAGGAGCCAGTGGTCCAGGATTGTGAGGATGTCCAACTACCAGTTTAGGCCTGATCCCTAAACCGGAAGTTGGACATCCCCCAAGGGGTCCCGGATTGGAG
>NW_005329142.1:0-1792 GCF_000412655.1 Myotis brandtii | reverse complement strand
TTTTTTGTTTTTTTAAAGAAAACTACAGTATTTTGCTTTCAGCTGAAGCAAATGCATAGATACACAGTGATTCCGAGAAGCCACATAAAACAGAATATCATGCTATTTTCTTGTTTAGAAGTGTCATCGCTCATATGATCTCTAAAACCAAAAATAGTAGCTTAATATTTATACAGGGATTATAAGGGACCAGCACCTACCAGCACGTTACCAGCATAATTTTATTTAATGCTCACGTTAAGCAGATCAGATTGTCAGGAGAGTCATCCCCACCCTGCAAATGAAGAGACTGAGGCTACCAGCAGGTCAGTGCCTGGCCATTGGTCTTACATCAAGAACAGAATGTAGAGGCGCCTACATCTGTACCCATGCAGTCCCACTCCAGTGCGCTTTGTTAAATGGCATTGCCTCTGCCAGTCATGGTATCATGTTTTCTAAATTAGCATGTTTTATGGTTTCTGATATAACTGTTTATATTAGGTGTCATAATCAAGAAGGATCACACTGAGAATACAGACCTGCGTTGGAGTGCTTTAAACCAATGATCCCTGAGGGCAGTAGTAACATTTGCTATTAAATTTTTATCTCACCCCTCCCTAAAGTTAGCAGAAAATATATAATTCATCCATTTAATAACCACTGTCCCCCACTAGCCATTATGGAAGCCTCTTCCAGGGGACTGTTGCCTCACCCTTGACCCGGAATTAAAAATGGAACCAGGGGCATGTATGCCAAAGATATACCTTGATGGTTAAGATGTTTTTGAGATAAAGGGACCTACTTTTGAATTCTGTTTCTATGACCAAGCAATATGGTTTGCAGCAACTTACCTAACGTTGTACAGTAACAGTTTCCATATCTGTAAATTAGGACTAATAACACCACCCCCCAGAGTTGCTTTAAAGATTTAAACAGAATAGCACTTTTGACAGGGTATTCAATAAATGGAAGTTTCTGAAAAAATGTCTTATCCATTTTACATACATAATTTACATAGAGTAAAAAGCTCAATGAATTTACCATTGAATGAGTTTTAACGAATGCATATCAAGATGCAAAATATTCCCATCACCCCGGAAATGTCTCTCTTGTACCTTCCCCAGATAATCTCTCGCAGGGCAAGCACTGATTTGATATCTATCATTATTGATTAGTTATGACTATTCTACAATTTCATATAAATCTTAAATATTTTGGTGTTTGCCTTCTTTTACTCATTACACTATTTTTGAGATACATCCATGTTATTATGTTTATCAAAATTTTTTATTTCATTGCTTGACTAGTCTTCCACTTTATGAGTAGATCAGAAAACTACTCATCCATTTTCCTAAGTTGGGCATCTGAGTTGTTTTCAGTATTGGATATTTATAATAATGCTACTACAAATGTGTAGATACATGTTTTCCATCCTTGGACAGATACCTAGGACTGGAATTGCTGGATCTTATCATAGACTGTTGTATAATTTTCTAAGAAACTGCCAGATTACTTTTCAAAGCCATTGGAGCATTTTACAGTTCAACCAGTATCTTCTTAAGTTTTGATAGTTGGGGTCCTTTTAATTTTAGCCATTCTGATAGGTGTGCAGAGGTATCTCATTGTGCTTTTAATTTGCATTTCCCTGACAACAAATTCTTTTAAACACCATTGCTCATGATTATTGGTCATTCTATACCTTGTTTTATGAAGTGCCTCTTCTTGTACATGTCAGCTATATGGGTCATAAATATTTTCTCCCAGTCTGTAGGCTATCTGTTTTCTTAGTGGTGTTTTTTGATGACTAGATGCT
>NW_005329141.1:0-243 GCF_000412655.1 Myotis brandtii | reverse complement strand
CGAGAGGGCACAGGCCAGGCCGAGGGACCCCCACCGAGGGACCCCCACTGGTTCATGATCAGGGACAGGGAGGGACATGGAAGGGCTCCAGAATGTGTCTGGCCCATCTCACTCACTTATGATCAGCCGGACCCCAGCAGCAAGCTAACCTACCAGTCAGAGCATCTGGCCCTGGTGGTCAGTGCACGTCATAGCCAGCGGTTGAATGGCCTTAGCATATCATTGGCATATTACGCTTTGATT
>NW_005329140.1:0-238 GCF_000412655.1 Myotis brandtii | reverse complement strand
TAAAAGAGAAAGATGCAAATTAACCATCACTCCGCCAAGCCACTACACCCACCATCCAATCAGGAGCGAGTATGCAAATTAACCCAACTAAGATGGTGGCGGCCATGGAGCTGGAGCAAGCAGGAAGTTTGGGTTGCCCCGGGCGATGGAGGAAGCCAAGCTTCCTGTCTGCCCCGGCCGGACCTGGGCTCCGCTCAAGGTTACAAAATTTCAATTATAGAAGATAAATAAATCCCAG
>NW_005329139.1:0-310 GCF_000412655.1 Myotis brandtii | reverse complement strand
GTGGTGGAGGTGAGCACACAGGCGTGTGGTGGAGGTGTGCACATAGGTGTGTGATGGAGGCGTGCACACAGGTGTGTGATGGAGGTGTGCACACAGGTGTGTGATGGAGACGCACACACAGGTGTGTGATGGAGGCGTGCACACAGGTGTGTGATGGAGGCGTGCACACAGGCGTGTGACGGAGGCGAGCGCACAGGCGTGTGATGGAGGTGCACACACAGGCGTGTGGGGGAGGCGCGCACACAGGCGTGTGATGGAGGTGTGCACACAGGCGTGTGATGGAGGCGTGCACACAGGCGTGTGACGGAGG
>NW_005329138.1:0-405 GCF_000412655.1 Myotis brandtii | reverse complement strand
GGCCTCCTGGCACTGGGATCAGCGGAGCCGCGAGACCCCCCGGCCTGGGATCAGCGGAGCTGCGAGGCCTCCTAGCACCTGGATCAGCTGAACAGACAGGCCTCCTGGCCCCTGAAGCAGCGTGACAGGGGGCAGCGACCAAATCCCCTGATCACCCTGCAGCTCTGTGTGTGACTGGGTACGGGGCCCCAATCCCCCTGATGGTCCTTGCTCTGTGCGTGACGGGGGGGAGCTCCCCAATCCCCTGTTGGGCCCTGCTCTGTGCATGACAAGGGGGAGCTCCCAAACCCCCTGATTGGCCCTGCTCTGTGCGTGACAGGGTACGGGGCCCCAATCCCCCTGAGGGGCCCTGCTCTTTGCGTGACAGAGGGTGGTGCCCCAACCCCCCCAATCGGCCCTACCCTG
>NW_005329137.1:0-217 GCF_000412655.1 Myotis brandtii | reverse complement strand
CACCCCCAATTTTTATTCTTCTGCAGAAAGTTTGACACGTCTGACTTTGTAATTCTTTGCTTCCATGTACCTCATGGTGTTTATCTGTAACTGAGTCGTGAGCGATACGCTCTCAGGATGCCATCTGATATGACTGACAACTGGCTCTTCAAGAAGCACATATGTTTTCTAATGCTGTGATACACACCCAAGACCTAAACCCTGGGGTTCAAGGGGA
>NW_005329136.1:0-203 GCF_000412655.1 Myotis brandtii | reverse complement strand
GTAATTTTTAAAAATTTCACTTGACCATAACTGGGGACGCAGAAATAGTAAACTGAAAATACACGGTAAGTGACACAAATCATTAGAAGAAATAGAACATTACATTTAAATTATCTAGTGTGTATCGGATAGAATTTTTTCATATTTCTCATATTACAGCAAGAAAAGAGGAAATGTTTATCTTCATTAGTGAGTAAATTAAA
>NW_005329135.1:0-375 GCF_000412655.1 Myotis brandtii | reverse complement strand
GCAGTGTTTATTAAAATATATTTCATTTTCAAAATGTTATAGAATATACCAACATTTTTTGTGTGTGTGTTTGTGTATATATATATTTGGGGGGGGTAGACACCCTGTATAAGCACTACAAAAATATAAAATGTCTTATTTTACTTCCCATATTGTTCATATTAAATGTCTTTTCAACTATTATTTGATGAGCCCACTTTAATGAAAGCTCCATGATTCCCAAAATCTTTAGTTCATTCGTTTTATTATTAACTAGAGGTCCAGTGCACGAACTTGTGCACCAGTGGGGTCCCTCACCCTGGCCTGCAGGATCAGGCCAAAAACAGCTATGCAATATCCCCGGAGGGGTCCCAGATTGCATGAGGGTGCAGACCA
>NW_005329134.1:0-244 GCF_000412655.1 Myotis brandtii | reverse complement strand
CTTTGTAGATGAGTGGGAAGGAGGCAGGTGGGAGCCACCCATGGTAGGAAGGTGTTTGTTGTGTTGGAGCAACCAAAAGGCCAGGGCGGCTGGAGCCTAATGCAGCAACATTTTGATGTAGGAAAGAGCTTTGTTATGTGGGATCCTTTCTCTGCTTCCACCTGTTACTCAAATCCTCCATCTGCATGTTGTCTGCTGGGATGCCTGAGCCTGCTCTTTCTTTCTCTCTCTGCTCAGACCTGCT
>NW_005329133.1:0-227 GCF_000412655.1 Myotis brandtii | reverse complement strand
AGAGGTGTCAGGCCTGGGCAGGGGACACCCATCTCCCCCCCGATCACTGGCTTTTGGGCAGCTTCTGGGTGGTTTCTGAGGCTTCTGGGGTTGGCCTTTGGCCCCGGATCGGATCTGATCACAGGCGGCAGGCAGGCGGCTTCTGGGGTTGCACACAGGTCCTGGATGGCGGCTCTCACGCCAGGCAGCTGCTCTGTCCCACCCTGCCTGCAGTATGCAAATTAGCC
>NW_005329132.1:0-273 GCF_000412655.1 Myotis brandtii | reverse complement strand
GACTTGAGGTCCTCACTAACTTCACTATCCTGTTCCTGAGCAGCAGAGACCTGAGGTGATCGAAGGTGTAAAGGCACCAGCCCAGAGAGGGTATCAGCGAGCACAGTGAAGTGAGGCGTAGGCGGGGTACCATCCCCTGGGCGTTCCGGTTCCACTTGGTAATTAACAAGGCCCCACTGCTCTAGGAAGGCATGAACCCTCAACACAGCACACACATCTCCAGTCAAGTTCCTCCAACAAGCGGTGCTGGTCAGATATTCTTGGGGGTTCAGG
>NW_005329131.1:0-557 GCF_000412655.1 Myotis brandtii | reverse complement strand
CTCCCAAAGGCCCCACCTTCTAACACTGTCACATTGGGGATTAGGATTCCAACATGTAAATTTAGGGGGGACACAAATATTCAGACCATCGCATGCACCTTCCCAGCTGAGGTGAAACGAGGCCTTAAGTACACTGCCGTCTGACTTCAGTTCTCACACCACAAGCAAGTGCCCTGTTTGCAATCTAGTTAGGGCTGTGTTTCTTGCATTTTATGCTTTTGGTTGGTGGTTTCACTGTTTGAAGGCCCCAAGTGTAATGCTGAAGTGCCGTCTAGTGTTCCTAAGTGCAAGAAGGCTGTGATGTGCTTTACAGAGATAATCCGTGTATTAGATTAGGTTCGTTCAGTCATGAGTTACAGTGCTGTTGGCTGTAAGTTCAATGCTAATGAATATTAAATGTCTTTAAACAGAAACAAGGTTATGTATGGATAACCTTTCGCAGTAAACAAGAAACATAAGACAAGGTATTGATCAGTTGAGGAAAATTTTGTGACCATCGGAACCTAAGCCTGTAGTTCCTCTAAGGCAGCAGTTCTCAACTTGTGGGTCGTGACCCC
>NW_005329130.1:0-214 GCF_000412655.1 Myotis brandtii | reverse complement strand
TATTACAAAGAGTATGACATATGTCTCCTTTTTTTTTCCTCCCCTTGACCTTCACCTGGCCTCACCTACCCCCAGTGTCTTGTGTTCACTGGTTATGCTTATATGCATGCATACAAGTCCTTCAGTTGATCTCTTACTCCCCCGCCCCCCTCCCCGGACTTCCCGCTGTAGTTTTATAGTCTGTTTGATGTTGCTCTGCCTCTGTATCTATTTT
>NW_005329129.1:0-310 GCF_000412655.1 Myotis brandtii | reverse complement strand
TTTTAGGAGGAAATTAAGGATTAATGAAGTCATAAGGGTGAAGTCCTGACCCAAAAGGATTAGTGCCCTTAAAAGATGAGAAACACCAGAGCTGTTTTTTTTCTCTGCTGTGTCCCCTTTTGGTCCCCATTGATTCCTTTCTAGCCCATACCCTCCCACAACCTCAGGCTTTCACCACACTACTGTCTGTGTCCATGAGCTATGCACATAAGTTCTTTGGTTAATCTCTTCCCACCCACCCACTCCCCCTGCCTTCCCTCTGAGATTCATCAGCTGTTCTATGTTTCTATGTCTCTGGATCTATTTTGTT
>NW_005329128.1:0-232 GCF_000412655.1 Myotis brandtii | reverse complement strand
TGGTGGGCAGACCCCAGTGGCCCTGGTGTCCTGCCTCGTGTGAAATTTTCCTCTCGAGTGTGGGAGAGGCTGTGGCTGCTCCTAACAGCCCAGTCAGGGAGCTGGGATGTGGCTCCCGCCACTCTCTGGGGCCTGTCCTGCTCGGTCATGGCAGCTGCGGGGGGAGGCCCCCTTGGGGACTGGAGAAACCATGGGAAGGAGCCGGGGTGGCCTCTAGGACCTCAGGGGGTCT
>NW_005329127.1:0-796 GCF_000412655.1 Myotis brandtii | reverse complement strand
CCGGAGGCCACGCCGCGGTGAGCACCTGGACCAGCACCGCCTGCCCTCCGAGTGCAGGAGGGGGTGTTCTCAGCGTCTGACTGCTCCGTCCCCGCGTCCTTCCCTGTCCTCTGCGTGGCTGTATCTCAGGCAGAGGGAGGGCTCGTCTGTGTACTGTGCCCTGTGCCCGGTTCCACGCCTGCCCCAGCGCAGTAACAGGACCTCTGCCAGGGCGTGGGTCCAGTCCCTTTTGGATTATATTCTTTTCTTCTTTAACAAAGGAAAATGCTGAAAGTAGATGTTTGATGGGTGGAGCCCACTGACCAAGAGCTCCTTCTTGCTGACTTAACCCTCCCCGGGGGGCGGGGTGGGGTGGGGGTGACTGAGCATCTGGTGACCTGAGGCTCCCTCTGCTCTCGCAGGAGCTAAGGGACAGCTCTGAGCTCCGGGTTGAGGAGGGAGGAAGCTGATGGCTTGATTGTGCCCTTCCAGCCTCGTGGAAGCTGGCTTCTTTCCGCAGACCTCAGGTGACCTTTACCCGAGGTGATTGCAGCTTGGATCGCCGCCTGAGAGCTCAGTGTCTGTTTCCAGTTAGGTGGACACCTGGCTGGAGAGAGGTGGCCTGGCACAGAGTCAGGGCCACTGAGAGGCCTGGGCAGGCACGGGGGCCATGAGCCTGAGGTTTTTGTTTTTGTTGTTTACATATTTTTATTGATTTCAGAGAGGAAGGGGGAGAGAGAAAGAGACATCAATGGTGAGGGAGAATCATTGATCGTCTACTTCCTGCACACCTCCTACTAGGGATCGAGCCCACAAC
>NW_005329126.1:0-520 GCF_000412655.1 Myotis brandtii | reverse complement strand
TTGTAACTCGGCCCGTTCTGTCCCGAAGCTGCTACACAATCGCCCGGCGGAAACCTTACTACACAAATAAATAAGGTTCTTTTTTTCCGCTCCCAGGCAGGGACAGAACAAGGGCAGCCTGGGCCCGGCCAGCAGACCTGTTCCAGGGGCACGCCCGCGTCCCTGGGCCGGCAGGATGCGGTGCCCGGCGTATCAAAGCCCGGCCCCTTATCTGCCCTCCACCTGCCTCGGACACGGAGGAAAAAACACTCATGTGGTTCCCCTTTCAACTCGGACAGACTGCTTTTCTTTTCAGCGCCCGGCCGGGCTCGTCTTGATTTTCCTTCTGGGCCACAGGGGAGGGCGCGATTCTGAGACCTCGCCCGCGTGCCCCGTGGGAGGGCGGGGACGTGCTAGGAACCCCAGCGTTGGATTTTTTATTTTTATTTTTTTAGGAACGACAAGGTGGCATTCTATTTTCAAAAAGGCTTCTTCGGCCCTCGCCCGTTTGGTTCAGTGGATAGAGCGTCGGCCTGCGGAC
>NW_005329125.1:0-418 GCF_000412655.1 Myotis brandtii | reverse complement strand
CACTTATGTAACTTAAACCTGTGTGCCCATCAAAATACTTTTAAAATAGTGATCATGTTAGATGTATACCTACCCCTTATCTATCCACTGACCAAAAGAAATATCCCTAATAAAGGAACAAAACAAGGTATTGACTAATGTGAATAATCTATAATAATAAAAATGTAATATGCTAATTAGAATGAACAACCGAATGATCTTCCGGACGTCCTTCCAGACGAAGCTGGGGCTGTGAGGGCCTAAGCAAGCCACCGCAGCTGTGAGGACCGAGCCCCTTGCATGAATTTTGTGCATTGCACCTCTAGTCTATATATATAAAAAGCCAGCATCCAGAATGACTGGAATGACCGATGACCAGTTGCTATGATGCCCATTGTGGCTAGCGAACTGGCCTGATCAGGGGGTGGGGCCAGCTGGC
>NW_005329124.1:0-255 GCF_000412655.1 Myotis brandtii | reverse complement strand
ATCACTGAATCAGCGGAAACACATTATCTGGAGCCCTTAGGTCTTGGGACCACTGAGTTAACAGGAACACATTATCTAGAGCCATCGAGGCAATTGAGAGTAACTGTGCTGTCCTGGTCTTGGGACCACTGAGTCAGCCAGAATGCATTATCTAGAGCCCTCGGGTCTTGGGACCACTGAGTCAGCTGGAACTCATTATCTAGAGCCCTCGGGTCTCAGGACCACTGAGTTGACAGGAACACATTATCTGGAGCC
>NW_005329123.1:0-519 GCF_000412655.1 Myotis brandtii | reverse complement strand
GGGGGGCAGTTAGGGGCAACTAGGCCAGCAGGGGGGCCAGTGGGGGGCAACTAGGCCAGCAGGGGGGCCAGTGAGGGGCGACCTGGCTGTTGGAGGGGGCTGTTGGGGGCAACTAGGCCGGCAGGGAGACCAGTGAGGGGCGACCAGGCTGGCAGAGGGGGGCAGTTGAGGGCAACCAGGCCAGCAGGGGGTGACAGTAAGGGATGGCCATGCTGGCGGGGGTGGCAATTAGGGGCAACCAGGCAGGCAAGGGAGCAGTTGAGCGCAACCAGGTTGGCAGGGGGGCAGTTAGGGGCAAACAGGTTGGTAGGCAGAGGTGGTTAGGGGTGATCAGGCTGGCAGGGGGGCCAGTTAGGGGCGATCAGGCAGGTAGGCAGGTGAGCAGTTATTAGCCAGTGATCCTGGATTGTGAGAGGGATGTCTGACTGCTGGTTTAGGCCCAATCCCAAGAGTCCTGGATTGGAGAGGGTACACCCTGGGCTGAGGGAATCCACCTTCCCTGCATGAATTTCGTGCACC
>NW_005329122.1:0-293 GCF_000412655.1 Myotis brandtii | reverse complement strand
AGAGCCTAATATGCAAATCAACCAAATGGCGGAACTAAGGTCAGCAGGGAGCAGGGCCAGTAAGCAGGTGGAGCCAGGCCAGCCAAGGCGGGTGCCAGCGGGCAGAGGGAAGGGACAGTGTTGGGGGAGGGGGGGCTGGCGACCAGCTGCAGCGGTGGGGTGATGGGGGATTGGACCATAGCTGCCCTCTGGTGGTCAATGCGTTCCCACAGAGGGAGCACCACTCAGCCATAAGCCAGGCTGAAGGCTGGCAAGTTCAGCAGCAGTGGCAGGAGCCTCTCCCACCTCCACAG
>NW_005329121.1:0-230 GCF_000412655.1 Myotis brandtii | reverse complement strand
TCCCTTCCCAGACGGCCAACCTCCTGCGGTCCCTCCCTGGCCCGATCAGCCCCTGAAATGGGCTGAACACACCCCAGAGCCCTCCCACGGTCCCTCCCCAACCCCAACCATGCATTGGTGGTGTCCCGGATTGTGAGAGGGTGGAGGCCAGGCCGAGGGACCCCACCAGTGCATAATCCATGCACCTGGCCTGTAGTCCTAATATATTAAGACAGAATATTAAGGTATTT
>NW_005329120.1:0-509 GCF_000412655.1 Myotis brandtii | reverse complement strand
CTCCCTTCCTCTCTGTAAAAAATCAATAAATTACATTAAAAAAATTAAAAAA
The DNA here is from genome assembly GCF_000412655.1 of Myotis brandtii. NCBI lineage: Eukaryota > Metazoa > Chordata > Mammalia > Chiroptera > Vespertilionidae > Myotis > Myotis brandtii. The sequence goes on along the minus strand of NW_005329120.1, from coordinate 457 downwards.
AAAATGAACCCTTTAAAAAAAAAAAAGAAAGAAAGAAACAAGCCAAGTGCCAACAAGATTCTGACCTCAGGTTAAACATGGGATGACCTTCTTAACATATCCGTCTCTTGAGTTATAAGACTTTCGGTCTGAGTCACCTAGTTTCCATCCTGTGATTTTTCTCTCACTGTCATCTCAGGCATACCTTTTGGCTCCTTTTCGTTTGCTATATTTCATACCTTCTTCTTTCTTAGTTTTCTCATTTTGGTGGCATATATCCTCCAGTCGTGTCTTTAGGAAGGAGACATGGAAAGTATTTTTTCACTCTTTGTAAGTCTTTAAATGCAACTGAGCCACCAGGCCAGGGCTTACTGTTACTTCTTCATTCTTTACTACCCATAGCCCAATCGTGTTTGTCTTGTCAATTCTTCACAAACTTATTGTCTCTTTGTCTACAATGTATAAAAGCTTCCTGCTT
>NW_005329119.1:0-1219 GCF_000412655.1 Myotis brandtii | reverse complement strand
CTCCATCCTCTACCACCCATTCTAGGTTGCCCTTACCTCTGTCTAGCACGATAGCTGGTCTAGGTATTTGTCGAGTCGGATAATGGAAATCTTCCCCGGAGGAGTCTAAGACTTTGTTGCCTTTTTCTTATCAATGTTTGGTTGCTGAGAAATGCTCTATTAAGTCTTCATATTCTAGGTGAGCTGATGTAGGTCTTTATTCCTGAGCAGTCTGAGCATGAGGCTGTTTTTGCTTTTGTCAAGCTGTGGAAGATCAGCTATTCCTTTCACTCTTGTTAGGCATGGAAGCTCGAGGAGAAGTTTCAATATCTCCGAGTTCCAGACATACTCCCGTAGCAGTAAACCTAGCTATTAATCAGTTAACTTTCCCCCTCACCAGCATGGGAACTGTTTTCTTTGTGGGCTAGTCTGCATGGTCATTTGGACACATGATGCTCCAATGACCATGCAGCTGTCATAGCTTCGGTTTCAGTAAAAATGTTATGATACCCAGTGGTGGAAGTGTTTCTCTCCTGGGAAATAAGGACTTCTAACGTAGCAGAGACTAAATTTGGAGGGATGGGAAAGACATATTTCGAAGTGGGTCTCTGGGAGTAATGGCAAGAGGCCTAATTCTACACCTACCCCTTGATTCTAGACCTAATTATTATAACTATTTGGAGCACAACAGTATTGTGTCAATGCTTTGCCACACATCGTTCAAAGACTGGCCAAATGCTATTTTACATATCAAGCTTTCACATTCTCACTTTCCTACATCATTTTTCTGTATTCTACCACAAACCTCCTCATACCTCAAAGCTGCAATTTTATTTTCTCTGGAAATTCATAACTCCGTATCTATATCCCTGCAATACCACTGCCTGTTACTGTTATTTATATATCCTACTTGAAACGGGGGACCCGTGGTTCCGTCTTTGTGCATTGTTGTGTTTAAAGAAGCACTCCTCTTTTATGCCTCCTCTTTCTCTATGACTTTGTATTGTAAACACCCAAAGAAGAGCAGATACCTCCTCTCAAAGGAATGTAGTTTGTGGAGAAGCAAAGGGCAACTCTTTAAGTGTCATCCTATCATGATGACCTATTCTGTAACTTCCCAACTAGAACATTAACTCCTTGAAGGTAGGAACCATGTATGATAGATATGTTACCCTCAAACAGTGCCTGACACATACTAGGGACTATGCACACACTGTTTACCTCAAAGTGGTTATAAGAG
>NW_005329118.1:0-527 GCF_000412655.1 Myotis brandtii | reverse complement strand
TAAATGAGAAAGCTGGTTGAGACAGGCAGTTAATGTATAATCTAGATCAGCAATTTTCAACTGGTGTGCCACTGCACACTGGTGTACCACAAGACTTTTTAAAATATGCAATACCTGACCCCTTTTTCCTTTAGATTGTTAAATTTTAAAAGTTACAGTGCTCAACAGAACAAGAGCTGTCAGGTGTAAATGCCATGTCTTGAACCATAAATATATTGGTCATATAATAGAGTTGCGTCTTATTGGTCATGATATGTAATAAGATTGCATCTGGTTCTTGGTACCAGAAATTCTTAAATACATTTATAGACATTTGATTTTTTTAAAGTTACTTTGGATCAAAAAGGATATGTAATTACTATTATTTTTTTGTAAATCCATCAACATTATACCTATTTTTTGTCACATTGGCAAATATATATTTTTTGGTGTGCCGCAGAATTTTAGTAATTACTTATGTGTGCCATGAGGTGAAAAGGGTTGAAAATCACTGGTCTAGATAGTTCTTTCTGCTTTAAAGTGACAGT
>NW_005329117.1:0-221 GCF_000412655.1 Myotis brandtii | reverse complement strand
GCAGAACAACTGGTGGAATGACCAGTTGATATGATGCACACTGGCCCCTGAGAATGATGTACAGCAGTGGCGATCAGGGAGCAGGGACGGCCAGCAGGCAGTTCCAGGCCACCAGCCAAGGCAGGTACCAGCGGGGGCCCCCCAATCACCTTGCCTGCCAGTTACCTCACAGATGGCCCTGATGGCAGGCAAGGACTAGTGATCCTACCCTATATATTGGG
>NW_005329116.1:0-204 GCF_000412655.1 Myotis brandtii | reverse complement strand
TCGCCATGGCGACAACACAAGCATCCCAGCCCATCTGCCACCATCTTTGTCCCATCAATTTGCATATTCCCTCCTTATTGGCTGTGGGTGCCACAATCTTTGTTGTGAAGTGACAGTCAATTTGCATATTCCAACTTTATTAGATAGGATATGTGTATATATGAATATTTGTGTAATATATACATATATTATACACACATATAT
>NW_005329115.1:0-215 GCF_000412655.1 Myotis brandtii | reverse complement strand
TAAAAAATCAATAAAATATATTTTTAAAAATAAAGAAAGTATTGGGGTGCAGGAGGCAACCAATCGATGTCTCTCTCTCACATTGATGTCTCTCTCTCTCTCTCCGCCTCCCTTCCACTCCCTCTAAAAAGCGATGGAAAAAAAATATCCTCGGGTGAGAATTTTTTTAAAAAAAAGAAAAAAAACACGATAAAATAAAAAAATAAAATAAATTC
>NW_005329114.1:0-213 GCF_000412655.1 Myotis brandtii | reverse complement strand
TGACCATCAGGAGGCAGATGCTCAGGCAATGGTGGTGGCAGGAGCCTCTCCTGCCTCCGCGGCAGCGGAGCCCTCTAAGGGCTCCCAGACTGCGAGAGGGCACAGGCCGGGTTGAGGGACCTCCCCTATGTGCACGAATTTCATGCATCAGGCCTCTAGTTAAGACATAAGAAGAAAAAGAGCAAGTTGAGACATGATCCCAGTGTCTGTCTA
>NW_005329113.1:0-220 GCF_000412655.1 Myotis brandtii | reverse complement strand
TGTTGGAGAGCCGGTTTCGGCCCGATCCCTGCAGGCCCGGCCGAGGGAACCCGCTGGTGCATGAATCCGTGCACTGGGCCTCTAGTATAGATATAAAATCTCTAGTTAATCTCTTTCTACCCTCTCCCCGCCCCTCTTCCCTCTGAGATTCATCAATCTGTTCCATGTCTTCATGCCTGTGCTTTGAGAGTCTTCCCCCTGGTGGTCAGTGTGTGTCATA
>NW_005329112.1:0-232 GCF_000412655.1 Myotis brandtii | reverse complement strand
TAAACATATTGCTATGAGAGAAGTCTGAGATTTTGCTGCCAATGGTTCTCCTAGGATTTTTATGGTTTCACATCTTACATTTAAGTTCTTTATCCATTTTGAGTTTATTTTGGTATGGTGTAAGTTGGTTTAGTACCACTTTTTCCTCTCCTTCTGAAACTCTAATGATATAAATGTTTGCACTCTTTTTTTTTAAATTTATTGTCCCACAGGTGCCTGAGATTGTTTGTTT
>NW_005329111.1:0-213 GCF_000412655.1 Myotis brandtii | reverse complement strand
AGCAGTGTGACCTGGGACATCCCACTAAACTTCTCTGTCTTCTGTTTTCCTTACTGGAAAATTGGTGATTATAAAAGACCCTATTCCACAGGATTAACAGACCTTTTGCTTTCACTGTACCTTACCATTGGAATGATACTTTAAAAAAAAAAAGCCTATGGCACTTTAGAGGTCATAAATGTAAAACTGAGTGCCCTCAATTTGTTACCATGT
>NW_005329110.1:0-366 GCF_000412655.1 Myotis brandtii | reverse complement strand
ATGTTAATAAACACTGACTTTATAATCACTCAAAGTGCATATACATTTTTTGGGGATACCTTAAGAGAAAAGAAGAGGCAGGTGCTAACACGAGTAACTTGTAGCCACGTGGCATGTGCTTGTTAAAAGCAGTAAATAACTAGTGGGCCCACTTGTTTATACAATAATATTCCTTTCAGGTGATAGGAACCTACTTATCAAGAGGTGAATTGGTACTCAGCTAGCTTTGTAATGATGGCATGGCCATGTTAAGAAATGAGAAAAATTTAGGCTAACAACTATGCTTTTTATTGTTGTTAGACTGTACTTTTTATACTTGTTTTTAAAAAGCCCTGGCCTGTGTTTCTCAGTGGTTAGAGCGTCAGC
>NW_005329109.1:0-201 GCF_000412655.1 Myotis brandtii | reverse complement strand
ATGGTGTGAGGGTCAATTTGCATATCACCTCTTTATTCTATAGGATGGCCAGTGCAGCCCTAGCTGGTTTGGCTCAGTGGATAGAGCATCGACCTGCTGACTGAAGGGTCCCAGGTTCGATTCCGGTTAAAGGCACATGCATGGGTTGCTGGCTCCAGTCCCAAAAGGGGGCATGCAGGAGGCAGCCTATCAATGATTCTC
>NW_005329108.1:0-231 GCF_000412655.1 Myotis brandtii | reverse complement strand
ATTATTTCCTTCCTTCTACTTACTCTGGGCTTTTCCTTTTGTTCTCTAATTCTTTTTGTTGTAGTATTAGTTCATTAGAGCTTGTTCTTGTTTCTTGAGGTAAATCTATAATGCTCTGAACTTCCCTCTCAGGACTGCTTTTGCTGTGCCCCATAGATTTTTGGTTGTTGTATGTCCATTTTCGTTTGTTTCCAGGAAGTTTTATTATTATTATTATTATTATTATTATTA
>NW_005329107.1:0-449 GCF_000412655.1 Myotis brandtii | reverse complement strand
TCTCAGAGATTATAGGATTAGTTGACTAAGGAGAATGGAAAGTCCTGAAGACTCAAAGGTGGGCTTCCAAACCAACAGAGCAGCTGCCTTGCTTATATTGACACTTTTTTACTTGATCTTTTGTGCAGACAGCTATGCTGAGACAGATTCTGCTTCTGAGTGCCTCTCATTTCTACTACGTGAGTTTACAGGAGCTCAGTTTTGTAGGGGGTAACATGCATTTACAAGAACACATATGTTCTTTCCATTGTTCCTTTCCCCCTGATTACTATTGTCATTATGGGTTTGGGAGAGGTAGTGGAACATACTTAACACCATTTATTATCCAGCAGTGGGTAAGAGGCATTTGCACTTCTGTCAAGTAGTAATAACGAGCCTGTATTTGAATAGTGCTTTGTAGTTTCCGAAGTCTGTTCTCACAAAGCACTGATGTCAGTGCCCACTGGTTG
>NW_005329106.1:0-210 GCF_000412655.1 Myotis brandtii | reverse complement strand
TCGTGATTGTAAGATTGACCCTGGGTACTTGTTAGAATACAAGTCCTAGATCCCTCTCCTAGAGGCTTTGACTCTTTCTGATAAAGAGGATCCTAAGTATAATTTTAATGAACACCCAGATAATGATTTATTTTTTTACCTTTGAAAGTAGTTACCAAAATTAATCATATGCTTTAATCAACAAAAGGTTGTATTTTTAATAAAGATAAT
>NW_005329105.1:0-744 GCF_000412655.1 Myotis brandtii | reverse complement strand
CTCTTTCTCTCTCTCCCTTCCTCTCTGAAATCTATAATAAAAAAATATATATTTTTAAAAATGCAAAAAAAAAAGTTGGCCAATGTCATTCTTCTTCCTAGTCCTTGGGGGTACAATTTAATTTTTCTCTGGAAGCACTTTAGATCTCATCTCCCCTTGGTACTTTGGCATTTTAAAATAATGTGCTTTTGTATTTGTTTTCCTCTCGTTCATCAAACTAGATGTTATTTCTTTGATAACTTCCTTTCTTCAATTTTCTTAGTTCACTCTTGCTTGAGCACCTATTAGCTGGTAATTATTCATTCTGTCAATAAATCTCTAAATTTCTTATTTTTCCATCTCCTTGTCTTCTAGGTATACTCTTAAAGAAAATTCTTCAACTTTATCCCCTACCACTCTATTAACTTTAAATTTTCTCCTATCACATTTAGAAAACATATCTCTAAAAATGGTCGGTGCTATGTGTTTGGAAAACTAATATAAGTGGTGTGTGTGTGTGTGTGGGTGTGTGTGTGTGTTTTGTTGTGTTTTTTGTTTGTTGGTTGGTTTAATCCCTTCACCTTTTTCACCCAGCCCCTAACCCTTTTTCCTCTGAAAGCTGCCAGCTGTTTTCTGTCTCTAGGAGTCTGCTTCTATTTTGTCTGTTAGTTTATTTCGGTCATTAGAGTCCACCTATAAGTGAAATCATGACACTTGTCTTTCTCTGCCTTTCTTCACTAAAGAGACTTGACTTAGGGTGATGAA
>NW_005329104.1:0-930 GCF_000412655.1 Myotis brandtii | reverse complement strand
AGGGTTTTTCAAAATGCTGGCACGCCGAGCTCAAAGGGTTCGCCATCTGTTCTAAGGACAACTCATGCACCCACCCAGGCTGGACCCCCTGAACTGAGCAGTCTTTTTGGATAGGTCGTCCACCCAGAGTCACAGTTGGGAATGAGAGGGCAGGAGAGGCATTGGGAAGGGCACCTGAAATGACAAGGTGTCGCAGGGGCTCCTCAAGCCAGGCTCTGCAGGCCCCAGCCCAGATGTAGGGCGTGCTGGCTTGAGGACACTGGAACCACTTGTTTTGTCTGCTCTTCTCTGAATACTCTTCAGAGTAGTTCTGTTCAGAGCGTCCCCCCTCAGCTTCCCTCCAGCCATCCCCCTCCTGCAGTACTTCCATCCAAATTATCCCGGTTGAACTCGCTTTATTTAGTTGTCAGTTTCCACTGGAAAACAGAGAAGGCGGTGACACCTGCAGCCTGGGGCTGTCCAAGGATTCAATGAGATCATATAGATAAAGTGGTAAAGTGCTTAGGTCTGTATGTGGTCTGGAGTCCGAGCACGTAGGCTGTGGGGCTGGGAGATGGTGGCAGTTGCGATTCCACAGTGTCCACCTGTACTTCGGGCCTCGCTTTGCACACCATCTGTGCTGTGAAAACGTTCCGTGAAAAATCAAGCCATTGGAAAATTGCCCTGTGTTACTGCCTCAAAGAGTGCTGGTTCTCAAAAGCGGGGACCCCTGAATTCTTGCATTGAATGAAGGCTCTTGCATACCCCCACCCCCACCCCCACCTGTGCACACGTGTCTGTCCCGTGAGGACAGGTTTCCTCTGCACCTTGTCCCTTCTCCCAGGAACAAGTTAAGGAGGAGCCCAAGGGAGCAATTCAGGTGAGGGAGTGAACCAGGGGCCCCCTCTCTGTGCATCCAGCCCTCCAAAGGCTTGTCCATCCCTTGAGGGG
>NW_005329103.1:0-213 GCF_000412655.1 Myotis brandtii | reverse complement strand
TTAAGGCTAAGAGTTCTAACTAACTGGAAAGTATGGCGTTGGTGTAATGGAGGAAGGCAAAGAGAAATGTTGAAAGAAAGTTGAATGGATGACAGGCCAGTAAGCTGGGACAAGTAGAATAGGGAAACTGAGCAGAAATCCCGTCTCCCCTAAATCAAGGACATTGGAGCCATCTTTTAAATCCTGTCTTCCCTAAACCAAGGACACTTGGGA
>NW_005329102.1:0-211 GCF_000412655.1 Myotis brandtii | reverse complement strand
TATTGATTAAGGTATTACATATCTGTCCTTATCCCCCAGTTGCTCTCCCACCCGCCACTCATGCCCTCACCCCCCTGGTGTCTGTGTCCATTGGTTAGGCTTATATGCATGCATACAAGTCCTTTGGTTGATCCCTCCCCTAACTTCCCTCTGAGGTTTGACTGTCTGAGCGAGTGATGTTTCTCTGTCTCTGGATCTGTTTTTGTTCATC
>NW_005329101.1:0-450 GCF_000412655.1 Myotis brandtii | reverse complement strand
GTAGACATAAATTGGCAAACAGTTTCTGGAAGATATTCAGTAAATTTTAATAGGTTAATGCCCAGCTGAAGTGGCTCAGTTGGTTGAGCTTCTTCCTGTGCATGGAAGGGTTGCTGGTTCAATTCTCGGTCAGGGCACATACCTGGGTTGCTGGTCTACCCCTAGTTGGTGAGCATGAGCTGAGTAGCATCAATGTTTCTCACATGGGTGTTTCTCTCTCTTTCTCCCTTCCTCTCTAAGCATGTCCTTGGGTGAGAATTAAACAAAAAAGGCTTAAAAATTAAAAACACTTTAACTTAGACACATACAGAAGTGCTTTTAAAGAAGAATCCTATATAATAAAAGCCTAGGTGGTGTCATGCCCTCACACAACGTCATCACAAGATGGCTGCCACAACATGGCCGCCTTCATGTCGTCACAAGATGGCCGGCAGGGGAGGGCAGTTGTGG
>NW_005329100.1:0-813 GCF_000412655.1 Myotis brandtii | reverse complement strand
ACACATATCTCTGGTGACAAAATCCTCCAAGAAAGGCTAACTGTTGCTCAATAACTTCTTATCTAGACCTACAGGGCTTCCTCTCAGCAACGTCACTGACACTTCCCACCGAGGGGGACATTCTCTGGACACGACCTCAATGTTCCCTCCGATCACAGTCAGATGACACGCGGCCACGCCTCCCAGACCACCTGCCCTCACATCATCAAAGTGTAGGTACTATTAAAACACGGCTGCTTCTTAGCACACCCAGCAGGTCCCCGAGTCAGGTCATTTCGTTATAAGACGGATGAGATGCGGCAGAAACTGAACTCCTGTTTCTCTCCATTAGTTCGCCTGCGGGAAAACTGGCTTCATTATGCGTCCTTTCGCCTAAAGTCGCAGAACCTGCCGACGACAGTCAGTGAGGGCTTGCTGTGCCTCCTCTCATTCACCAGCTTCGCCCACCTGAACGCTTCGAAATCTGAAAACTGTCTCCAGGGTTGAACACAGACACAACCCGTCCACTTCATCACGTGGGCAGCTCGAGCCACTCACCCGGCATGATGATGTTGGAGAAGCCCAGCTTCCTGGTGATGGACACGCCGTGAGAAAACACCGACGGGTACTCCCTGCGGATCTGCTCCAGGTCTCCGTGCAGCAGCTGCAGGGACACGGCCAAACCTGGAACAGACGAGGGCGCGGGGTCACAGGCCGGGGCCAGACACCCAAGTGCTCCCCAAGCCCAAACCAGGGCACCAGGATTCATTGACTGGTTTTTATTGATGTGAGAGAGGAAGGGAGAAGGAGAGGGAGAGGGAGATAGAAACATCA
>NW_005329099.1:0-531 GCF_000412655.1 Myotis brandtii | reverse complement strand
TGACTTCTAGTATTTGCTTTTGAATTTTCTTAGTTTCCATCTCTCTGCTTGCATTTACAATCTGTTCTTGCATACTGTCTGCTTTTTTCATTGGAGCCCTTCACATATTAATCATAGTTATTTTGAATTCACTGTCCAGTAATTCAAATACCTAGTCCTACTTCTTGCTTTCTCTTTACACTGTGGTTTTTCCCCTTTTAGAATGCCTTGTAATTTGTTGTTGTAAAAAAAGACATGATGTGTTCAGTGATACTAACTGAGGTAAATAGGCCATTAGTGTGAAGTTTTATGTTAATCTGGCTAGGAGTCGGGCTATTTTTAATTTTTGCTGTAGCAACAGGTGCTGAGGCTTCAAATTCTTCTAGTGTATTTTATTTGTCTTCTCTGTTGACTTTGGACTCCCCTAAGCTCCTCTTCAGAGAGTCTGTGTCTTGCAGCTCTTTCAGATGTTATATTGGAGCTCTGTAGGTATGATGAAAATGAATGAAAGAGGGGAAGCATTTTATAATATTTGGTTAAATCTCCATTTTT
>NW_005329098.1:0-290 GCF_000412655.1 Myotis brandtii | reverse complement strand
GCACCGGTGGGGTCCCTCAGCCTGGCCTGCGGGGAGCGGGCTGAATCTGGCACTCCGACATGCCCCGAGGGGTCCCAGATTGTAAGAGGGTGCTTCTCAGGTGACACACCCTGGAATCGGGCTCCCTCCTCTCTGGTTCCAGGTGCGTCACTCAAGAACGACAGCTGCTTAAGTCATCGCAGCTCCTGCACTGTCTGCCCCCTGGTGGTCAGTGCACATCATAGCTACCGGTCAGAGTGCCTGCCCCCTGCTGGTCATTGCGCGTCATAACTACCAGTCAGGCGGTCGAA
>NW_005329097.1:0-216 GCF_000412655.1 Myotis brandtii | reverse complement strand
ATAAATGGACAACAAACAGGCAGCCAAGCAGATGGGACATGATGTTTGCAAACAGTAGCTCCAACAAAGGTTTAACTTCCAAAATATATAAAGAACTTGTTAAACTTAACACCAAACACACAATCCAATCAAAAAGTGGGCAGAGGATTTGAAAATACACCTCTCCCAAGAAGGCATATGAACAGCCAATAGCTATATGAAAAGATGTTCAACCTC
>NW_005329096.1:0-771 GCF_000412655.1 Myotis brandtii | reverse complement strand
AGCCAGGCGTCCTGCCCTGCCCAACCCCGGCCGATCTACCCCTGTGCGAGCTACCTCCCCGCCATGAAGGGTCACGGATCTGGGTCCCAGGCCACAGACAGCCTCAAGCACTGCCCCCCGCCCGGCAGAGTCACAGATCTGGGTCCCGGCACAATGGACAGCCTCAAGCACTGCCCAAAGCCTGGCAGGGTCACAGATCCAATTCCCGAGACAGTGGACAGCCTCAAGCACTGCCCCCCGCCTGGCAGGGTCACGGATCTGGGTCCCGGGACTGCAGAGAGCCTCCCGCGGTGCCCCCACTCACCAGGTCACAGATCTGGGTCCCAGACCGCAGACAGCCTCAAGCGCTGCCCCCTGCCCGCCAGGTCACAGATCCGGTCCCAGGCTGTAGGCAGCCTTGCCCGCTGCCACCGGCCTTTAGTATGCAAATTAGTCGCCATCTTGTTGCTTCAGGGTGGGTGTCCCCACTGGGGTGCCTGGCCAGTCTGGGTGAGGGGCTGAGGGCCGTTTTCAGGCTGGCTGGCAACTGAAGCTCCCAACCTCTCCTTTTTTTCTTTTTTTTTTTTATTCTGGGATTTATTTACCTTCTACGGCTGTCACTGGAGCTGAGAGCCGGCTTTAGCTCTGAGGCTCGGCTCCAGCTTTAGGCCTCGGCTGCTGACAGCAGGAATCTAGGGTTTGTTTGGGTTCTATAATTGCAACATTGTTTCGGTCTTGCTCGCTCTAGCTCTGCCGCTGAAAGCAGGTTTCTGGGTTTTGTTTAGCTTCTAT
>NW_005329095.1:0-235 GCF_000412655.1 Myotis brandtii | reverse complement strand
CCCACCTTGTCGACACAGCGACAGGAAGCAGAGAGAGCTTTTGTGAGTTTTCAAGTTACTCTTCTGTTCCTGTTAAGTAATGTCGGTGTGACGGTGCTGAGGTGTGGACAGCAGGGGGCTTGGCAGAAATGCTGAGTATTTTGGGCGTGGGGCCTCATATCTTTTGGAGTGAATGGGCATGCTGGAAAATGATGAGAAAGAAAGGGAGATTGGGGTCCAACAAAGGAAGGTTGTG
>NW_005329094.1:0-289 GCF_000412655.1 Myotis brandtii | reverse complement strand
ATAGAAAGGGAGTGGACTGACTATTCTCGGGGAGGAACGGAGTGTGGGGGGTGCTGGAAGAGACTGGACAAACATCCTACACCTATGGATGAGGACAGTGGTAGGGGGGTTAAGGGCAGAGGGTGGGGTGGGAACCAGGTGGAGGGTAGCTATGGGGGGAAAAGGGGGAACAACTATAATAATCTGAACAATAAAGATTTAATTTTTTTTTTTAAAAAGCTTCCAGCAAATGAAAGCTCGGGGCTAGATGGATTCAAAGGGGAGTTTTACCAAACATTCAAGGAAGAAC
>NW_005329093.1:0-768 GCF_000412655.1 Myotis brandtii | reverse complement strand
TTATTACTGAGATAAGAAAAGACTAAAAACATAATCAATAAACTGAGTTAAAATTTTTCTTGACTTTGATACTATTTAATCCTATTTGTTCCTTATTTATGCCTCTTACAGTCTTTGGAATACATGGACTGGCATTGTAAATTGACCTTGAAATGATTGTTGTGAGCCAAAACACAGACTAAGTCATATTACCCTGATAAAAGAATGGTCACATATTATCATCACAAAGGAATTCCCGAAGACCTGCTTATTTTAATTTTCTACTTAAAAATAAAATGCCACAAAAACAAGTATTTGTTTGATATAAAACATCAAACTCTCCCTTTCTTTATATCCCAAGTCATTCAGTGAGGAAATGCTCTCTGACTTTGTTTTAAAGTAATAAAATGCACATGACTAAAAAAATGTATAATAAACAAGGATGTAAAAGAAAAAGAACAAGTTTCCCTACTTGAGCCTCCTCTCCACTTCCCAGAGAGAACCAAGACTGACCATTATGTGTTTATCTTTCCAAAAGTTGTGTCATGTATATGCATAAGTATATATTCTGGAAGCTCTGTAGTTCAGCTTGTCTTCTGTGTTCTGCCAAATTCTGCTATTTGGATTCATTTTAGACCTGTGGAAGATTGCAGTCAACTGCCAATTTATCATCAATCCTGGCATTCTCAGTCTCTTGCATGATTAATTGTCATCTAGGTCAGAGGCTCTGCAATTTACCAACTTCAGGCCAAATCTTTTTTTTTTTTTTAAATATATTTTATTGACTTT
>NW_005329092.1:0-830 GCF_000412655.1 Myotis brandtii | reverse complement strand
AGAGAGAGAGAGAGAGAGAGAGAGAGAAGCATTGATGCTTGAGAGACACATTGATTGGTTGCCTCCCACACACGCCCCAACCAGGACTGGGGAACGAACCTGCAACTCTTGACCAGGAATCACACCCATGACCCTTGGGCAAAACCAGCCAGGGCAAGATTTCTTTTAATTTTTTTTAATGAGGGATGTTAATATTTGTGAAATGTTTTGCTACCTCTGTTGAAGCGATCATTTCATTTTTTTCTCTTTCTGTTAATGTACTGAGTTACATTTTTGGATATGAAACTTATTTTGCATTCCCTTGATCTATTTCTGGGTTTGATTTAACAATATCTTGTTGATTTTTATGCCATGATCATGAGGGATATCTGTAATTCTATTTTTTTGGAATGTTCTTATTAGGGTTTGCATTATTAGGAATATACTGGCTTTGTAAAATGAGTTGGGATGATATTTATCTTCTATATTTCCTGAAATAATTGTGTAGAATTTTTATTCTTAATTTTTATTTATTGACCAGAGGCCTGATGCATGAATTTGTGCACCAGTGAGGTCCCTCAGCCTGGCCTGCAGGATTGGGCTGAAACCGGCTTTCTGACATCCCCAAGGGGTCCCGGATTGTGAGAGGCACAGGCCAGGCCGATGGACCCCACCAGTGCATGATCAGAGCCGGGGAGGGTTGTAGGAGGTTGGCCAGCTGGGGAGGGACCATAGGAGAGCTCCAGGGTATGTTTGGCCTGTCTCACTCAGTCCCAATTGGCTGGACCCCAGCAGCAAATTAACCTCCTCATTGGACTATCTGCCCCCTGGTGGTCAGTGCACATCATAGT
>NW_005329091.1:0-339 GCF_000412655.1 Myotis brandtii | reverse complement strand
ACTTAGGTGAGTGCAGGAACAATTAACATGATAATTTGTGTTATTTGTCCTGTCTCCCAGGCACATTAGGTTGTTCAAAGGGGTCCAGAAAAAGGGAAGTTACAAGTTACCCAGACATTTCAAGGGTATGTTATTATAGATGCAAAAAGACAGATAGGCTCAGTTAAGGTAAAGGTTAACCTTGTCAGTGTAGATACAGGCCTAGAATGTAACTACCCACCATAACTGCTTTTAGTTAGTTTAATTTCAGACCATCCTTTGTGGTTATTTAGGTCTCTGAGTTTGCAAGACCACCATGCAGACCTTCCCTGAACTTGTCAGGTTAGCATGTGGCCCCTT
>NW_005329090.1:0-1034 GCF_000412655.1 Myotis brandtii | reverse complement strand
GGGAGAGGGAGATAGAAACATCAATGATGAGAATGGAGCCCGCAACCAGGGCATATGCCCTGACCAGGAATCAAACCCCAATCTCCTGGTTCATGGGTTGATGTTCAACCACTGAGCTATACTGTACATATTCTGGCTAGGCTACACCATTCACTGGCCAGGCTACATCATTCTTTTTCTTTACTAGGATATTTTAATTATTATTTTATCTTTGTGGTTTTTAACAGTCTTTAAAATATTCTGAAAATCAAATCTGGTTTTCTCTTTTTTTCATATTCTAATGAATTGAATATAAGTTAGTCCTTTTTTTTTTTTTTTTAAGAAAAGCAAATAAGAATGTATTGGCTGCAGCAAAAACTCACTTAGAATAGGGAAACAAGGAAGGGCATGGAAGTAACAGGAGAGCCTAGGCTGGGCTGCTTCATCCCACTGGGAAGTCAGAGAAGAGGGGGCCCTGGTTACAAGTCTCATGGGGTTCCTTAGAGGTTAAGGGATATGTGCCTGTAGGGGAAGAAAAGGGAGAAGGAAGTGGCTCAAAGTAGTACTTTTAAACATTTGATTTTGAATCTTTTAGAGTCAAAATTTGTACAAGTGTTCTTACTGTGTTTGGAAGGAAGCCCCCTAGAAAAATTTGTTAATTAAGGGCTCAATCATCAAATCACAAATGTATTATATACAACACAACCCAACGGTTACCTTTATGTGGATACATTATTACAACGATTAGTTGAAATGTCTAAGTGTCCCTTCATTTAGCACCTTCAATTAGATAGTCCTTGATGAGGATTAGCATGTGACCAGGCTCCCCTATGAAGGCTTTTGACATCTTATTTTTGTATCCAAATTATGTTTACTGGGATGTTCCCCACTCATCTTGATTCGAGGTGCTTTTAGTGCTGCTTCCTTCTGAAGAATCATCCTTCTGTAAGCCTTGCTTTCCTCCTGGTGGCTGAAAAGAACAGTAGAGCAATCAACACACAACACTACCGTTTGCGCCTGGCTAAAGACGGTGGTGATTTTATAGCATCCTGGGC
>NW_005329089.1:0-285 GCF_000412655.1 Myotis brandtii | reverse complement strand
GCATGGGTGGGGTCCCTCAGCCTGGCCAGTGATGGGGAACAATCGGGGAAGTGGGGGTGTGGTTGGCTGGGGGGAAGGACTGTGGGAGGTTGGCCAGAGGGCAGGGGGAAGGGACTGTGGGAAGTTGGCTGGCCGTGGGAGGTTGATTGTAGGAGCACACTGACCACCAGGGGCAGCTCCTGCATTGAGCATCTGCCCCCCTGGTGGTCAGTGAACATTATAGCAACTGGTCGACCAGTTGTTCAGTCGTTTGTTTGATTGCTTAGGCTTTTATAAAGGGTGTCC
>NW_005329088.1:0-844 GCF_000412655.1 Myotis brandtii | reverse complement strand
ACAGGGGCCCGTGGCACCCAGAACATGACCGGCCATCATGTCCCTGTCCCTGACACTGGGGTAGACGTGTTTGGCAGTTGGCACTGTCCCCATAACAGGACCGTGGAATGTGGGGTAAAATCTATCCATGAAGAAGGTGACATCAAAACCTCTGAAACCACCAATGTCCTTACCTCCCACCCAGAGAGCACGTTAACACGGCATCATGTGGGGGGACAGGGCAAGATTACTACACTGTTAAGAATTGGAAAGATGTGGGAGCGGATGATTGCTATGATCTCCTCTAACCACGATGGCCAACACTGAGACCGGCCATCGGAGGAAAGGTAGAGCCAGTGGAGGCAGGCAGTCCTGGTGCAGGGGAGATTGGGCTTGGTGCATAAGGGCGATGGGATGGCAGCTGGCACTGGATTGTTTGATGCCCACCTGCCTCCAGATGCCTCTCTCCTGCTCTCCTAGGAGCGTCGCTTACAGATGCCTACAAGCTCCAGCTGGAGATTTCTCATTTGCAAAAAATAGGCAACTCTGTGTGACTGTAAACGCCGGTGAAGGGCGAGCAGGAGAGGGACCTGTAAGTGATGTGTAAGTTTCAGAGTGCTACTTCCATGGGCACTCTTTCTCGTTTATATCCCAGTATTGTGTTTTTCCTTTTCTAGACCAAATGCTCTCAATCCCTTCACTGTCCCTCATAGTGCACATTCCCTGGCGTCCGTTTCCTCTTTGTCCTGGCGCCCGACTTCAAGGCCTAGAGAATTAGGGTGACCATGTGAGAGGGTAACGCTAAGCATTGCTTTGCTGTGCGTTGGATGTGTCTCAGGCTTGTGTCTGGGAGGAAGAACAGAGA
>NW_005329087.1:0-241 GCF_000412655.1 Myotis brandtii | reverse complement strand
CCTTTATAGCAAAACTAGAGGCCTGGTGCACAAAATTCGTGCATTCGGAGGGGGTGGGTCCCTCAGCCCAGCCTGCACCCTCTTGCAGTCTGGGAGCCCTCAGGGGATGTCCGACTGATGGTGGGGAGTGGGCCTAAGCCATCAGTTGGACAGCCTTAGCGCTGCTGCAGTGTGAGCCTGGCTTCTGGCTGAGCGGCATTCCCACTGTAGGAGTGCACTGACCACCAGGGAGCAGCTCCTG
>NW_005329086.1:0-357 GCF_000412655.1 Myotis brandtii | reverse complement strand
CTTGTTCTATTTCTGCAATTGCCGAGTCATTATTTTACGTTGGTTGTTCATCTTTCTACCTGTCTCTCCCTTTGTCCCTCTTTTCTACCTGATGAATTTCAATTTCTTCTCAGTTTTCCCTCCATGTGTCCTTCTAATCAAACCAAAATATTAAATTCAAACATACTGTTTATAGCAGTTGCTATATTGCAAACAAATTTTGTTCTCTTTTCTTTCGCTTTTTACTTATATTATTTTTTTCCCATCACCATTTATCCCCTCTATGCCCTCTTACACCTCCACCACCACCTCCTCCCTCCACACACACACACATACCACAATCACCACACTGGTTATCCATGAGTTCTCTGGGGTTTT
>NW_005329085.1:0-264 GCF_000412655.1 Myotis brandtii | reverse complement strand
GGGACCAGGCCTGCAGGGGAGGGCAGTTGGTGGGGACTGGGCCTGCAGGGGAGGGCAGTTGGGGAAAACCAAGACTGCAGGGAAGGGCAGTTGAGGGAGACCAGGCTAGCAGGGGAAGGCAGTTGGCGGGGACTAGACCTGCAGGGGAGGGCAGTTGGGGGCAACCAGGCTGGTAGGGGAGGGCAGTTGGAGGTGATCAGACCAGCAGGAGAGGGCAGTTAGGGGCTATCAGGTCAGCAGGGGAGGGCAGTTAGGGGTGATCAG
>NW_005329084.1:0-297 GCF_000412655.1 Myotis brandtii | reverse complement strand
ATATATATATATACATAATCTGTATTATGTATTTTATATTATTAACAGATACAGTGTGTGGTAAAAGGTTTAATGTTGTTAATACATGAAACAGAGTTTATTCTTATATTATTATTTATTAATTATTGTATTATTGTCCATACAAACAATTGTAAATCAGGATCTTCTCACCCTGTATTATGCACACAACTAGAGGCCCTGTGCATGAAATTTGTGCATGGGGGTCCCTCAGGCCATACTGCACCCTCTTGTAATCTGGTACCCCTTGGGGGATGTCCAACTGCCAGATCAGGCCTA
>NW_005329083.1:0-369 GCF_000412655.1 Myotis brandtii | reverse complement strand
TACTACTAAAAGCCTGGTGCACAAATTCATGCACTGCAGGGGGGGACTCTCAGCCTGGCCTGTGCCTTCTCACAGTCTGGGACCCCTCAGGGGATGTCTGCCTGCCCGCTTAGGCCTGATCCCCTGGGGATCAGGCAGGCAGACATCCCTCTCCCAGTCTGGGGCTTTTGCAGTCTGGGACCCCTCCCTCCTTACCACCCGCCTACAGCTTCTGGCTGAGCGGTGCTCCCTCTGTGGGAGCGCACTGACCACCAGGGGGCAGCTCTGCATTGAGTGTCTGCCCCCTGGTAGTCAGTGCATGTCATAATTAGTGGTCATTCCGCCAGTTCTGTAGTTCGGTCGATTTGCATATTAGGGTTTTATTATATA
>NW_005329082.1:0-503 GCF_000412655.1 Myotis brandtii | reverse complement strand
TAGTCCCAAAAAGAGCATTGCAGTGAAAATCCTAGTGGTCAAGGCCATAATATTTCAGCAGAGTTCTCTTCAGAGTTTGGAAAGCAGTTCTGGCCATGCTACTTGGCTCCAGAAAGACTGAAGGCCTGACCGTGGACATCAGTTGGCCATACACTGGACCTTTCCCTCATGAACTTGATAACATCAGTTTTATTGGTTGGTAGGCAGAGCAGCAATTGACTAAACAATCATACTTGCCCATTATGAGAAGGTGAGGTTACTGCTCCATAATGAGGAAGCAGAAAATATTTGAAAACTTGGGGGATCTATCTATTGCAGCATTTTCTTGTTTATTCACACCCAGGTTTAGTTTTAAATGGTTGATTACAACCACACTCTGTTAAGAGCCGGGTGATCAGAATTGAAGGTCAGACACACTTCACCAGCAAGCCACCTAGTGTAACAGAACTTATAATCAAGCATGAGGGATATACACTGAGTGGCCAGATTATTGTGACCACCCC
>NW_005329081.1:0-319 GCF_000412655.1 Myotis brandtii | reverse complement strand
TCAGGGCACATGCCCGGGGTATGGGCTCGATCCCCAGAGTAGGGCATAAAAGAGGCAGGTGATCAATGATTCTCTCTCATCCCTGATGTTTCTCTCTCTCTCTCTCCCTCTCCCTTCCTCTCTCAAATAAATAAAAAAGTTAAAATAAAATAAAGTCACTGATCGCATCCATGACGCTCTGGCCTCATGACGGAAACCTACTGCAAAGGCTCACCTCTGACCCCTCACACGGAGGCTAAGCCTTCAGCACGTGAATTGCTGGGGACACAGCACTCCGTCTAGGGCGGCGGGAAGCCTGCAGGCAGAGACCGGGCGGCGA
>NW_005329080.1:0-622 GCF_000412655.1 Myotis brandtii | reverse complement strand
CAAAATTCTACCCTTGACAGACTCCTTGACCTACAAAGGCTAGAGGAACTGCCTAATTGATTCCATAGCACTTTCCACTTAGCTCATCACAGACTCTCACTCTGTATGTCAATTTCCTGTCTATCTGGCTGTTTCCTCCAGTAAATGCCAAGTTCTTTGAGAGTAAGTACGGTATTTTGTTAAAAATTGGATCTATAACATATAGAAAAGTAACCATAATATAATGGCACTTGGTAACTGTTGAATTTATGAATAATCACAAATGGAATGGGGATGTGTAATGCATAGAAAATCTATTTAAATCCTGATTCTAGGATGCTGGCAGGCACAATGAGTTGCCAGTTTCCTGCTCCATAGGTCACCAAGTCTATGTATGGGATGGAGATAGACATATATTATAAATATAAAAATTAATGTGTTTGGCTCTTTAAATATCTATGCTGTATCAATCACAGTTAAGAAATTAGTAAAATTTAAGATCCTTGCCTTAGCTGGTTTGGCTCAGTGGATAGAGCATCAGCCTGCAGACTAAAGGGTCCCATGTTCGATTCCAGTCAAGGTCACATGCCCGGGCTGTGGGCTTGGCCCCCAGTAGGAGGCATGCAGGAGGCAGCCAATCAAT
>NW_005329079.1:0-237 GCF_000412655.1 Myotis brandtii | reverse complement strand
GTATCCTGGGCATGTGTCCTGACCTGGAATCATACCCATGACCTCCTTGGTTCCTAGGTCGATGCTCAACCACTAAGCCACGCCGGCCGGGCTGTTGTTCCACTTTTTTATGCATATACGGATTGATTCTTATATGTGCCCTGATTGGGGACTGAACCCGCAGCTTTGGTGTATTGGGATGACCCTCTAACCCAGTGGTCGGCAAATTGAAGCTTGCGAGCCACATGCGGCTCTTTG
>NW_005329078.1:0-283 GCF_000412655.1 Myotis brandtii | reverse complement strand
CACTCCCACAGCGGGAGCGCCGCTCAGCCAGAAGCCCTGGGCCAGGCTCACGGCTGGTGAGCACAGCAGCAGTGGTGGGAGCCTCTCTTGCCTCTGCAGCAGCGCTAAGCATGTCCAACTGCCAGCTTAGGCCCCGCGCCATAAGTCAGACATCCCCTGAGGGCTCCCGGACTTTGAGAGGGTGCAGGCCAGGCTGAGGGGACCCCCCCCCCTGGTGCACGGATTTTTGTGCACCAGGCCTCTAGTTGTTAATAAATGCAAATACCCTTGAGAGACATACTCC
>NW_005329077.1:0-914 GCF_000412655.1 Myotis brandtii | reverse complement strand
CCTTAAAACCCACCACCACTTACATGTCCTTCTCCTTCAAGCTTCAATCTAGACATTATTTTCCCCAGTCTGAAGGGCATTTCACTCTCTGTTTCTCCATGTATCTCTCCAAATCCTATTGTTTATGCCTGGGTTTTTCCAACTATCCTCAAATATGAACCATATGAAATTCAAAACTTAGAAGAAACTGCTTTAGGGAAGCATATCCTTCCCTGGAGCAGTGAGTATAGAACAGTTTCTCTTCTGTTGGAACAAGTAAAGAGAGAACAGAAAATATCAGAAATAGTTGTTTTAATATTTAAAACTTATAAACCTGACCCACACATTTTTATTTATAGAATTATTCTCTAAAAACATTTCTTTGTTGTCTTCATTTAGTCTAAATGCATGTTGGGGACACTTTCAGTATATTTCTCAAAAGATGTTGGTGAGCCCTAGCTGATTTGACTCAGTGGATAGAGCTTTAGCCTGGGAACTAAAGGGACCGGTGTTCGATTCCAGTCAAGGGTACATGCATGGGTTGTGGGCTTGATCCCCAGTAGGGACGTGCAGGAGACAGCCAATCAATGGTCCTCTCTCATCATTGATGTTTCAACCTCTCTTTCCCCCTCCCTTTCTCTCTGAAATCAATAAAAAAATTTTTTTAAAGATGTTGGAAATAGGAAGATATTTCTACCTATTACATATCATTTTCTGGTGTCTAGGCTACATAAAATTGGCTATATTCTCAAACATATTCGATATCACTTTATTGCTTCTTTAGTTGAGTTATCTTTCAGGCTAAATATATACTGTACTGAAACGACTAATTCTAGAGTCATTTTATAAGGTTCTTGTCACAGATGGTCATCTGAGACTCGACCCTAATCTACACTAATAAAGAGAAACATGGTAATTAGCATACGACCGCTACC
>NW_005329076.1:0-1319 GCF_000412655.1 Myotis brandtii | reverse complement strand
AAAAAGAATTTGTCATTCAAAGGAAAATCCTAATTGATCTTTTGAGTTTTCAGAAAAAAAAATATTTCACTTTCAATGCTAGCAGAATGGAGGAAGTTGCCCCTGCTATGTAAAGCTTTGGGTAGCCCATTTCATTAATTACATTAATTTCAGATATATCCAGAGGCTATGGAGGCCTAATGGTTCAGTTAAATTTCTGCAGATGGAAATGTTTTCTAAATCCTGCACCAACTAATAATTTCCCATTGAGACTCTTAGATTATACTTACAAAATTATTAATAAGCTGTTGATGCAAGAATGTGTTTGTTATAGTTGATTCTTGCATCCAAATTCAAGAAATGTCTTGAAATTTAAAAGCCTCAGCGTATCTCAAAAAGTAAAAGCTAGATGAAATACATTAATTTTTCAAAAATATTCATTTTCTCTTCTATCATTGATTTTTAATATTAGTTCCAAAATATCACAATTTAGTTCACCTTCAATATTAAATATTTTTGTTGTTTATTACCTGGTTTATAAGCTATAAACTACAAGATCATTTTACTGTTCTTTCTGAGACTCAAGTCAGTCTAAAACCAAATCAAGAATTTCCTAAAACGAAGGTTAGTTCAGATAAAGGACCAATCTTAAACAGCTAAGTGCACATTTAAATATTCTACTAAACATTAATATCTCCACAAGTATTTTAGAATATTAATAACGGATTGTCGGAATTGACCTATATCTAACATTTTCCTATAAGGAATATTCAGATTAAGATCCGAAATAAACAAGTGTATTCTTTAAGGGGAGAATTTTTTAAGTATTTAAAATTACCTTTAAGAGGAAATGACAGGAGTCTTAGAGAAAGAGCGGATGGAAGAGAAAGAAAGAACCTTCGACCACTAGAACTAAGGGAATAATCGCCTACGTGTAGTGACATCACACGGGATTGGGGGCTGGTGTCGTAAATTTAAAACTGACAGTACATGTATCCCCATACTTCCCTTCCAAAAAGTAATCCTGTAGACCAGCAATCTGGGACTCCGATAAGGGCACTGATTCATTCGCTCATGTCTACAAACAACTACTGAACTTCCAGACGGACATGACGCTGGCAAAACACAGTAGCAAATATATATATATATTTTTTTTTTCGGGGATTCGTTTCCAAACAGATATTCCTAAAAGATCACACTAGCTTACGTCATGAAAAGAGAAAAAAAAGAGTCCCAGAACCTATACAACTCCGGGACGCAGAAACACCACCATACACTTCTCAGTGTTGAATCCGCCGGTCTCAGATATGTTGATTTTTAACACCTGGAATAGTATTCCT
>NW_005329075.1:0-270 GCF_000412655.1 Myotis brandtii | reverse complement strand
TTACAAACGTATTCTAAAGCAATGGTTCGTGAACTTTCGTTTTGAGAATCCCTTGGAGGGGGGTTTAAAGGCAGTGCTGGGTTCCATTCTCAGAGTTTACGACTCAGTAGATCCTGGGATGGGCCCTGAGAACTGGCATTTCTAACAAGTTGCCAGGTGATGCTGATGTCACTGACCCAGGGACAACACTCTAAGAACCTCTGTTCAAAAATAAGAAGAATTGCCCTAACCCATTTGGCTTAGTGGATAGAGCGTTGGCCTGCAGACTGA
>NW_005329074.1:0-510 GCF_000412655.1 Myotis brandtii | reverse complement strand
TATAAACCTGTGTTTTCTATCAAAATTACTTCTTGCAAGAATTTTGGGACACCCTTTACCTATACATATTTTTACAAAGTCTTTATTAAGTTAAAGACTTTGGAGCATTGCTGGTTAAATAATAAACATCTAAAATATTTTTAAAAGAACATAAAATACTGAAACATTAATTGCTAGACAAGTTTTAATTCACTTGCTCTTAGCTTTTATTACAGAAGGTCTATTGTACTTTGTTGAATGTATATTTTCTTCAAAGTAAGAGTGTGCATAAAGTGTGTTGATAAATGTCAATCTAAGAAATGTTGGCTGTTTACCTTTTGGTTATCATTGAAAAACTAAGGTTTCTAAGAGCAAAAAATTCTAATACATTTTACAGAAAAAAAGAAAGAAAAGGTCTGTAAAAGTTGCTGAAGGTATTACAGAAAGAAACAATATTAGAGTAGAAATAATGGAAGGTCTGAGGCATGGTTATGCATTTTTTTTAAATTTTTTTCTTTATTGATTAAGGTA
>NW_005329073.1:0-215 GCF_000412655.1 Myotis brandtii | reverse complement strand
ACCATGCATCTTGAAGAATGAAAAATAGAAAGCCTTTGACCCTAAAATAGGATTCCATCTGTATACTTGGTTTCACATCCCTGGCTAAGAATGAATTTAAATAACTAGATAGTTATTTATATATTTTTGTATATTTGATAAGGCGTATTTTATTTGATTCTTTTTCATTCAACGAATATTTTAGTATGTACAATGTACCATGCTCTCTACAATGT
>NW_005329072.1:0-763 GCF_000412655.1 Myotis brandtii | reverse complement strand
AAGAATAAGGTATCTGCTGGCTCTCTTTATCTTTTCTCTTCTTGGTGAGATTTCCCACACGGGACGATGACTCCGGGTCCATCAGGCGATGGGAAGCTGATGAAACCAACCTCCCAGCGAAGCACATCATCTGCCTCCTGAGTGCGGGGAGGAGCCAGTCTCTCGGGGTCCAGCTGGGCCAGATGTGGAGGCCAGAGCTGCCCTGGGGACAGGGAGGCTGTGGGAGGCTGGTTGCCCCCAGGGGCGCCTATACTGTCAGCAGGGCCGGTGGTCACGGTGGCAGCAGCATGAGTTCCCCATGTGCTTGGGCTCAGCCCCACATGCGACGGGTGGCGAGGGCTCCAGGAACATTAACTGTCATGAGTCAAAGCCCGAACGGATGCTGGGGGAGGTGTCCCCTCACCTCCAAAGGGACTCTCACAGGTTCCTGCACGTGTGTGCCGAGCGCCACCTGGCCGCTCGCTTGTTATTCCCAGCGAGGCCTTTCATTCTCCTGACCCCATCGCGGAGCAAGGCCTGACCTCCGATTGCAAATACTTCCAATGGGTTGTTTGTTGGCTCCCACCTGATGGTCGTCGGGGCCAGTGCCTGGCTATGGGCGATCCGTGTTGCCGTCTAAATGGCGCCAGATCCCCACCTGGAGATTCGGCTCTGATCCCTGGAGAAAAGCACAGGTGAGCAGAGCTGTGCCGCACCTGCACCCGCAGAAGCCACCGCTCTGAGGAACCTCTCCCACATCATCTCCCAATGAATGGCTGGGTCT
>NW_005329071.1:0-300 GCF_000412655.1 Myotis brandtii | reverse complement strand
GGGCTGCTTGGGCCTCCCCCTGTGCCTTTCCTTGATCTTGTCTGGGCTCCAGACTTCCTGGCCATAAACATTGCTGTCAGACCTGCAGAAGCCCAGCCAAGAACCCAGGCCCTGCGAAGGGTGTCTGCATTGAGGAAAATACTGACCACTCCTCACAGAACATCATGGTGACAGGCACAAAAGACAGGCTTCTTGTTTAAACATGTCAACTCAACTAAAGGAAGGGGGAAACAGCTTTTGGTTTTCTCTCGACTGGAGTGGGGAAAGTTAGTTTGTGGCCAGGTCATCAGAAGACAAGAA
>NW_005329070.1:0-357 GCF_000412655.1 Myotis brandtii | reverse complement strand
TTTATTTTTGGTTCATTTATGACCACTTTTTTTTTTTAACTTTAGTGCAGTCTCACACACATTTCCTGACCCTAAACATATAGAACTTATAAAACTGCTAGCATTGCCCCAGCCAGTGTGACACAGTTGGTTGTCAACCCATGCACCCAGAGGTCACCCATTCAATTCCAGGTCAGGACACATGCCCAGCGGGCTTGATCCCCAGTAGGGGGCATGCAGGAGGCAGTCAGTTGATGGTTCTCTCATTGATGTTTCTCTCCCTCTCCCTCTCCCTCTCCCTCTCTCTCTATAAAAAAAAAATCAATTTAAAACATATTAAAAAAAACTGCTAGCAGATTATACAATCTGTTTATGATT
>NW_005329069.1:0-489 GCF_000412655.1 Myotis brandtii | reverse complement strand
CTATATAATAAAAAGGTAATATGCAAATCAACCGAATAGCAGAACCAACCGGTTGCTATGATGCGCATTGACCACCAGGGGGCAGACACTCAACGCAGGAGCTGCCCCTAGCCCGCAGGCCCCGATCACCTCTTTGGGGCCTGCTGGCCAACCTCTCGGTCTCTTACCCGAGCCAGGAGGCTCTGATCGCCCAATGGCAAACGGGGAACTAGGGGTGGGTGGTGGCAGACGCAGGTGGCGCCAGGCCAATGCCCCCACCCCGCCAGTTGCCCCATACACAGAGGGCGACTGGCTTGGGGGATAGGACTGGTGAGCAGGCAAGAACGGCCAACCTCTTTCCCTGGCTGGCAGGCACTGATCGCCTAATGGCAAACGGGGAACTGAGGGTGGGTGGTGGCAGGGGACAGGGAAGATGGCTCTGATCGCAGGCCAGGCCTAGGGACCGTACCTGGGCATGAATTTCATGCACCAGGCCTCTAGTTGGTTAAT
>NW_005329068.1:0-228 GCF_000412655.1 Myotis brandtii | reverse complement strand
TGAGGAGCCCCGGGAGCTGAGTGGGAAGCGTCCGCCCAGAGCTCCTGGGCCTTTAAAGCTTCACCTGAGTTGCTGGCCTGTGGCGAGTTCCCTGTGCAGGGCGCCCCCCGCGGGAGGGACGCGGCTCCTGCAGCCACACCTTCGGGCGCTAAAAGGGGGCAGCAAATGGCATGTTTACCCCAAAGACCATGCCTCCCAGCGCCCAACCTCAGGTCTTTAAAGGGGGGG
>NW_005329067.1:0-267 GCF_000412655.1 Myotis brandtii | reverse complement strand
AGTTGATGCAGAAAGCAACCATTGATGTTTCTCTCTCGCACTGATGTTTCTCTCTCTCTCTCTTTCTTCCCTTCCACTCTCTCTCTAAAATAAATAGAAACAAACATATTACTGGGTGCGGATTTAAAAAATAAAAATAAAGCCCTAGCTGGTTTTGCTCAGTGGATAGAGCATCAGCCTGCAGACCAAAGGGTCGTGGGTTCGATTCTGGTCAAAGGCATGTCCCTTGATGCAGGCTCCTCCCGGGCCTGGGCCCTGGTCAGGGCT
>NW_005329066.1:0-314 GCF_000412655.1 Myotis brandtii | reverse complement strand
CTCTCTGGGCTTCTATTTCCAACAACGATGTGGCTCTTGCGGGCGGGGGCCGCTTCTTCTGCCAATTGGCGGAGAAGAAACCTAGGGCGCTGTGTCTCTTAAAGTTGCCAAACCAGCGCGGTGGCCGCATTCTCTTCCAGGATGAGCTGAAGCCTCCCCAAGAGGAGTGGGCAAAACTCAGGGTGCCATGGAGGCCGCCCTGGCCTTGGAGAGGACCCTGAACCAGGCCCTTGTGGAGCTGCCTGCCCTGGGTTCCGCCGTGCAGACCCTCAGCTCCGGGACTTCCTGCAGAACCACTTCCGGGAGAGGAGGTG
>NW_005329065.1:0-201 GCF_000412655.1 Myotis brandtii | reverse complement strand
CTGGAGGCCTCTGCGGCGCGTCAGCCAGACAGGCCTTCGGAGGAGAGAGCCCTGTGTTTAAGGACGCGCTTGCCATCTCCTGCCTCCGTAAAGGTCACCGCGTAGATTTCCTCCTTCAGCCTCGCAGGCCTCGAGCGGGGCCTTTCCATTTTCCCTCCGTCCCGCGAGCCGGGGACCAAATTAGATTCTGAAATTGAGTGC
>NW_005329064.1:0-263 GCF_000412655.1 Myotis brandtii | reverse complement strand
ATGCGACCCGCACAGGTGCCAATCCAATTCCGCGCAGGTCGTAAATAAACGCCTGGGGTTTTCTTCTTAATCCACTTCGCTCCATATTAGCATGACCTCGCCACTCGCAAGGTGAGCGCAGTCCCCTCCCATTACGGGGACGCCGACTCGGCTGCGCACTCAATTTCAGAATCTAATTTGGTCCCCGGCTCGTGGGACGGAGGGAAAATGGAAAGGCCCCGCTCGCGGCCTGCGAGGCTGAAGGAGGAAATCTACGCGGTGAC
>NW_005329063.1:0-227 GCF_000412655.1 Myotis brandtii | reverse complement strand
AAATTAAAAATGGAACTGCCTTATGACCCAACAATTATACTTCTGGGTATATATTTTAAGAAACCCAAAACATTTATTCAAAAGAGTATATCCACCCTTTTGTTCACTATAGCATTATTTACAATAGCTAAGATCTGGAAGCAACCCAAGTGCCCACCAAGAGACGAGTGGAGAAAAAAGTGGTGGCACGCATATACAATGGAATATTACTTGGCCATAAAAAAGAA
>NW_005329062.1:0-254 GCF_000412655.1 Myotis brandtii | reverse complement strand
CAGAGAGCAGGGCAGAGCAGGCCTGCAGAGAGCGGGGACCAGGGCGCAGCAGCAGCAAGCAGGCAGGCCCACCTGCAGAGAGTGGGGAGCAGGGCCTGCCATCTGGGGCATGCCGGCAGTCTCGCCTCTGCACATGAGCTGCAGAGGAAACACCTTTTCTGACTGCTGATTGGCTAAGCTCCCAGCATACCACTCACAGTGTTCTTGGTAACTCGTGTAATGAGAATCCAAGAAGGTGATCTAGGGTTTTTCCA
>NW_005329061.1:0-230 GCF_000412655.1 Myotis brandtii | reverse complement strand
GGAAATGAGTAGAGAATGAAAGGAGATCTTTTAGTAGGATAACGAGTTAAAGTCCTCAAAAAACTTTAGTAACTTGCTAACTTTTGTTTCTGAATATAAACATTTTATATGTTTAGTAATTTCCTTCGGAGGTCACATATAAGTAGCCCTTAATCATACAAGAAATAAAAATCTATTTAGCCTGGCTGATGTCATTCAGTGGTTGAGCATCAACCTATGAACCAGGAGGT
>NW_005329060.1:0-323 GCF_000412655.1 Myotis brandtii | reverse complement strand
GGGAATTTGCATGGTAGTTATCAGATAGAATTGAAAAGGAAAAAAGGGGCCCAGCTGGTGTGGCTCAGAGATTGAGCATCAACCTATGAATCAGGAGGTCAGCGTTCAATTCCCCATCAGTGCACATGCTTGGGTTGCTGGCTAGATCCCCAATGTGGGTCATACAGGAGGCGGCCAGACAGTGATTCCCTTGCATCGTTGATGTTTCTATCTCTCTCTCCATCTCCCTTCCTCTCTGAAGTCAATAAAAATCTTTTCTTTAAAGGGAAATTTGGCAATATTTTTTAAAATTACGAAAGTGTTTTTCCTTTTACCCAGAAATT
>NW_005329059.1:0-228 GCF_000412655.1 Myotis brandtii | reverse complement strand
CCCATTTGACCCAGTAATGCCATTTCTAGGAATATATACCAAAAAAAAAATCAGAAACACCAATCAGAAAGGATATATGCACCCCTATACAGCGCAATTTACCATAGCTAAGACTTGAAAACAGCCTAAGTGCCCATCAGTAAATGAGTGGATTAAAGAACAATGGTACATCTACACAGTGGAATATTACTCTGCTGTAAAAAAGAAAGACCTCTTACCTTTTGCAAC
>NW_005329058.1:0-235 GCF_000412655.1 Myotis brandtii | reverse complement strand
CAAATGACTGAACAAGCAGGCTGTGTAGGGCGACCAGACCGGCAGGAGGGGCAGTTGGGGATGACCAGGCTGGCAGGGGGGGCAGTAAGGGGTGACCAAGCCGGTGGGGGTGCAGTTAGGAGTCACCAGGCCAGCAGGGAGGGGACAGTTGGGGGCGACCAGGCAGGCAGGCAGGTGAGTGATTAGGAGCCAGCGATTCAGGATTGTGAGAGGGATGTCCGACTGCCGATTTAGG
>NW_005329057.1:0-865 GCF_000412655.1 Myotis brandtii | reverse complement strand
TGGGTTGTTTGTTTTACTTTGGTTGATTTGTATGAGTACTTTATATATTTTCAATAATCCCTTATCAGATGTATCATTGGCAAATATGTTCTCCCATACAGTCAGTTACCTTTTCATTTTGAGGCTCTTTTCTTTTGCTGTGCAGAAGCTTTTTTATTTTGGTGTAATCCCATCCTTTATAATAAAAGGGTAACATGCAAATTGACCAAACAGCAGAAAGACCAGTCGCTCTGATGTGCCCTGACCACCAGGGGGCAGATGCTCAAGGCAGGAGCTGCCCCTGGTGCTCAGTCCACTCACACAGGGGAAGCGCCACTCAGCCACAAGCCAGGCTGACAGCTGGCAAGCGCAGTGGCGGTGGCGAGCCGCGGCAGCGCTAAGGATGTCCCACTGTGGCTTAGGCCCACTCCCGCAGGTAGTGGACCTAAACCATCAGTTGGACATCCCCTTAGGGCTCCTGAACTGCAAAGGGTCAGACCCCCCTTCCCCGGGTGCACAAATGCCATGCACTGAGCCTCTAGTTTATTTATTTTTTTCCCTTGATTCTCTTATGCTGGGCATTGTACCAGTTAAAATTTTACTACGTTAGATGTCTGATATTTTGCTACCTATGTTTTCTTCACAATTTACATTTAAATATTTTATCCATTTTCAGTTTATCCTTGTGTATGGTGTAAGTTGGTGCTCTCGTTTAATTTTTCTCATGTAGCTGTCCAATTATCCCAACACCATTTATTTAAGAGACTGTCTTTACTTCATTGTATGCTTTTGTCTCCTTATTGAAGATTAAGTAAAGATAATGTCATGGGTAGATTTCTCAGTTCTCTATTCTGTTCCATTGATCTACATGTCTGTTCTTGTGCCA
>NW_005329056.1:0-294 GCF_000412655.1 Myotis brandtii | reverse complement strand
CCTCTCCCTTCCTCTCTGAAATCAAAAAATATATATACTTTTTTAAAATGTAATTGCTAAAATATCCTTTATTTATATTAACAATATAAAAAGGTCTGCGTGTCTCTAAAAGTACTTTACTTATTTATTTATTTTTAATCCTCACTGGAGGATATGTTTTCATTGATTTTTAGAGAGAAGGAAAGACAGAGACAAATATCGATGTGAAAGAAACACATTGATTGGTTGCCTTCTGCACACATCCTGGCCAGAGTCTAGGCCAGGGAGGAGCCTGCAACTGAGGTACTATGTGTC
>NW_005329055.1:0-211 GCF_000412655.1 Myotis brandtii | reverse complement strand
TAGATCAAGGATTGAGTCAAGTAATAAAATTTATTGCCTGATTTTTAGATGTCAACTTGTCTGTCCATGTTTTATTGGTGAGAAAACTGAGGTTAAGAAGCGAGAAATGATTTGCTCAGGAAGGATCCTTAGATGGTACTTTTATCAGACGAAGTGGGGGTTCCTGTTGCTGTAGGGTGCAGTCCTTGCCATATCCTGAGAAAAGGAATTT
>NW_005329054.1:0-285 GCF_000412655.1 Myotis brandtii | reverse complement strand
ATCCAAAACAACCGAATGGACGACCAAACAGGCTGAACGGGGTGACAAGGCCGGCAGGGGGGTTTAGTGAGGGACAACCAAGCGACTGAGCAGAAGGCTGCATGGGGCGACCAGTCTGGCAGGGGGGCTAGTGAGGGATGACCAAACGACTGAACACCAGGCTGTGTAGGGCAACCAAATGACCAAACAGCTGGCTGCATGGGGCAACCAGGCTGGCGGATGGGGGGGGGCAGTGAGGGGCAACTGGGCCAGCAGGGGACAGTTGGGGGAGACCAGGCCGGCAGG
>NW_005329053.1:0-228 GCF_000412655.1 Myotis brandtii | reverse complement strand
TTGCCCTGCCACCATGGCTTTGTCCAGAAGAATGTCCGAAAGATCTCCTGGAATGTCTCCCAGTCTAATTAGCATATTACCCTTTTATTAGTATAGAGGCCTGGTGCACGGGTGGGGGCCGGCTGGTTTGCCCTGAAGGGTGTCTCAGATCAGGGTGCGGTTCCTTGGGGCATGGGGTGGCCGGGGCAAGGGGCCTATGGTGGTTTGCAGGCCAGCCACACCCCCATG
>NW_005329052.1:0-256 GCF_000412655.1 Myotis brandtii | reverse complement strand
GGTTGGGGTGTTTCCGGGTTGAGGTGTTTCCAGATTGTGGTGTTTCCGGATTGGGGTGTTACGGGTTGGGGTGTTACGGGGTTGGGTGTTACGGGGTTGGGGTGTTACCGGATTGGTTGTTATTGGGTTGGGCTGTTTCCGGGTTGGGGTGTTTCCGGGTTGAGGTGTTTCCAGATTGGGGTGTTTCTGTGTTTGGTGTTTCTGGATTGGGGTGTTACGGGGTTGGGGTGTTACGGGGTTGGGTGTTACGGGGTTG
>NW_005329051.1:0-201 GCF_000412655.1 Myotis brandtii | reverse complement strand
CAGGCCAACACTCTATCCACTGAGCCAAACTGGTTAGTGCTTTTTTCTTATTTTTTGAGGTAGGCCTGTAGAGCTATGAACTTCCCTCTCAGGACTACTTTCACTGTGTTCCATAGATTTTGGATTGTTGAATTTTCATTGTCATTTGTTACCAGGATGCTTTCTATTTCTTCTTTGATCTCTTTTGTAACCCAATCATTG
>NW_005329050.1:0-229 GCF_000412655.1 Myotis brandtii | reverse complement strand
GAAAGATTTTTAAAGTATTTCAGCCTCATAATTATATTAAAAAAATTTCTAGCATTTTAGACCTAAGGATAGGATAGTCAGGTGACTTAATGTAGACCTTGCTTGAGATGTTGATGATTTTAAAAATCTCTCTTAACAATTATACTTACTTTGTCTCTGCCTCTCTCAAATAAAATAGGAGAGCCAAAGAGAGATTTACTTGAGCTTTGGTGATTGTTTCTATTACAAA
>NW_005329049.1:0-256 GCF_000412655.1 Myotis brandtii | reverse complement strand
TGTTTCTCTTTTATTAGTGTAGATATAGAGAGAGAGAAAGAGAGAAACAAGGAGAGACTAGAGCCCGGTGCACAAAATTCGTGCACCAGAGGGGGGGGGGGGGTCTCAGCCAGGCCTTCACCCTCTCCAATCCGGGAACCCTCAGAGACATCCCTCTCACAATCCGGGACCTCTGGCTCCTAACTACTCGCCTGCCTGCCTGCCTATCGCCCTAACCAACTCTGCCTGCCGGCCTGATGCCCCTAACTGCTCCCCT
>NW_005329048.1:0-505 GCF_000412655.1 Myotis brandtii | reverse complement strand
ATCGCATTTGTATTGAGCATGTGCACTTAGGTGACAGCGATGCTTTACAAATGTTCTTTAGAAGAGAAGAAATACGTACCCTTTTCCATTTATTTCTGGGATTCTTGGAGATTCGACAAGCTCGTTGAGACCATAGGAGAGGTGTACAGTAGCATGGAATAGTTATGTTAAAGAGGAGTTGCCAAGCTTCTTACCTAATTGCAACACCTAAGTTTCTAGCGACTTGCTCATTCTAAACTTTTCTTTTACCCTAGTACAAACATCAATGTTGGGTACATACATTCTTTTGGATTAGTGTTTTGGGTTTCTTTGGATTAATTCCCAGAAGTGTAATCACTGGGTCATAAGGTCATTCCATTTTTGTTTTTTTGAGGCAACTCCATACTTCTTTCTACAGTGGCTGTACCAATCCGCATTCCCACAAACAGTGCACACGGGTTCCCTTTTCTCTAAACATGTGCCCCTATGTTCATTGCAGTATTACTTACAATAGCCAAGATTTGGA
>NW_005329047.1:0-411 GCF_000412655.1 Myotis brandtii | reverse complement strand
CGTGGCCCATGCGCAGAAGTCGGTATCTTGTGGAAGAACCACAGTCAAGGGCCCAAAGAGCCACATGTGGCTCGCGAGCCGCAGTTTGCCGACACCTGGGATATACCATTTGATTTTGTACATTTCTTTAGTGTCCATTAATGAGTTTATATTTCAGGTTGACCAACTTAGAGTAACAAACATAAAGAAGAGAAAAAAACAGCTGTACTTTTCTTGATAACAATTGTATTAGAGTTGCCAGTTCCTACTCGTCTTTCATCAAGGCACTTGCTTAGAAGACACTAAAGATATATTGCTCTGACTACATTGTCCTATCAAATTGCAACAGGATTTTAGTATGGTGTGTAATATAAATGCATATTTGCACAGATATGTTATTTTTGTTCACAAACTTCCTATGTTTGTGAATGT
>NW_005329046.1:0-420 GCF_000412655.1 Myotis brandtii | reverse complement strand
AAGTACATATAAGTGTCTTTCATGGTTCTCAACCTCTCTGAAACATCATTTTCCAATATATAAAGGTATATATTTTAGAGGGAATAAACATGTAATATTTAGACTGCAATCAGAATCTTTAACTTGTGATAAGAAATTAAGAACAACATACCCAAGCAGTTATAAAATAATGCATGGTGTGGTGTTATGTCTAGGTTTCAGTGCATTTTATTTAATACTAGAAGCCCAGTGCACGAAATTCATGGCAGGTACTGACCCTAGGCCTGGCCTGCAATCAAGGCAATCTTCCCCAGCTGCACACAGCTGGCCCCACCTTTGGCCAAAACCCACCCCTTGTTCCCCATTCACCGTCGGGCGATCGGAGCCTGCCATCCAGGAAAAGAGACCAGGAGGTGGTCAGTGCGCCTCATAGTGACTGGT
>NW_005329045.1:0-854 GCF_000412655.1 Myotis brandtii | reverse complement strand
AAAAAATGAATACCTAGAAAATTTATCTTAAGGGCAAATGGTGATAGACAAGAAGATAAACAAGGTCTAGGCAACTATGCTCAGGTATAAAAGTAATGGTGTTTGCTGTACAGTCATTACTTTTTCTATCTTTATCCTGCAACATTATCACTCAAACCAAATTAGTTTGGTGCAGCTTTTACTAGTATACTGGAAATTCATTCTTAGTGTTTTATAAGAAAAACAAAATAAATTTCAAATTAATGTTTTAACCACCTACAATGAATTTTCTTCTATTATAGATAGAAGCATATTATCAAAAAGTTGCTAATGATTATTCATTTGGCTTCTCTCTGTAATAAGATACAGACTTAAAGCTGAGAGTGAGGTTATTACAAAGACTAATGATATAATGCCCATGAAGTGCTTTGGCATAGTTTTTGTATAGATTAATTCCTTAAAATGTAATTCTATTTAGTCAATCTGCAGCTAAATAACAGATTCCCATATTAATGCATATCCTTTGCTATACTGAAGAAATAAATTAATTATGAACTACTGGAGTTTTGTCAAAAGACTTCCATATTAGTAATCTTCAATATACAAATGAGATTGTTTATGAAATTTTGTTTCAAGATATCTATAATGAATCAAGATGTTTCATTAATAGCCAGTGATATATTCCCAAGGGAAGAAAAATGTTTGTTCTAAAGATACAGCTTTGGTCAAGATGGCAGCATAGGTAAATGAGGTACTCACCTTCTCACACAACCACATCAAAATTACAACTAAACTACAGAACAGGCATCATTCAGAACAACCTAAAATTTACCTGAATAGAAGTCCTACAACTAGAGATTTAAAGAAGAAGCCAC
>NW_005329044.1:0-218 GCF_000412655.1 Myotis brandtii | reverse complement strand
TCCCCTGCTCTAAATCCTTATACACCTCTCCCTTATCATTTTTCACTATCCATTTTTTTCTTCTTTTCCCTCTCTATTGTTTTGTTGTTTGCTTGATTGTTGAGTATATTGGGGTTTTTTTTTAGGATTGTTTGTGAGGTTGGTCTGCTTTTTCTTTTTATTTTTCTGTTCTCTCCCCCCTCCCCAGTTATTTTTGTGCTTCTGTTTTCCCTTGCCTC
>NW_005329043.1:0-292 GCF_000412655.1 Myotis brandtii | reverse complement strand
AAAAAAAAAGATAAGTTATTTGAGGAATGGTGTTGACATCTGCAAACTGGTGTTAGAACTTTACCTCTGCTTCCATGCCCTCAGCATTGCCAACTTCCATTCTCCCAGGAATAA
This sequence comes from Myotis brandtii, assembly GCF_000412655.1. Taxonomy (NCBI): domain Eukaryota; kingdom Metazoa; phylum Chordata; class Mammalia; order Chiroptera; family Vespertilionidae; genus Myotis; species Myotis brandtii. The sequence goes on along the minus strand of NW_005329043.1, from coordinate 178 downwards.
AGTCTTTAGTCTGGTCACAGCCTATTACCTGGAAAATTGATAACTTGCAGTCTTTTTGCATTTTCCCATGACAGTTGCTCTACCTGAAATTTCCTTCCTCACAAGTAAACCAACCACTTTTTGAAATCTAGTTCAAATGTGCCAGTATAAAGTTTTCCCTGAGCCGTACAGTTAGAAG
>NW_005329042.1:0-486 GCF_000412655.1 Myotis brandtii | reverse complement strand
ATATAACAGTCAGGAAACTACTACATTCTTCTAGGTCATGGTGACAGCAGAAAACAGGTAAATACAAGGGATGTTAGCAGGTCAAAACATCTCAGTAGAACTTCTATGTCCCAGCTCATTGCCTGTCATTCAAACTCAGTTCTGGTCTTTCTGATTTTTTTTCTCACGTGATGACCCCACTAGCTTCTTGATTCTTGGATTGGTTCCAACTTACTACTTCCACCGAGGAGTTCCACTGAAAGAGTTCAACACCTTTATTCAGACCCAGAAGAGTTGGGAGGAAAAGAGGGGAAGCAAAGAGCCGCTCAATATTTACTTGAATGTCGTTATTCCTTCCATTTTACCACCGTGCGCTCGGGCTTCCGGCTTGGGTTTGAGACTCTGGGCTGGAGGGACGTTGCCATACGTGGGATATTTTTCCAAATATTCCGTTGTTGGGCAAAACGCGCCAGAATTTTCATAAATCCCTGTGCTTCCATGTGGACA
>NW_005329041.1:0-652 GCF_000412655.1 Myotis brandtii | reverse complement strand
TTTACATTTAAGGTTATTATTGATAGGTACTTTTTTGGTACTATTTTTATTGTTTATGCCTCTGTTCTTTCTTCCCTTTCTATTTCTTCCATTTACAGCAGTCCCTTTAACATTTCTTGCAGTGCTGGCTTAGTGGTAATAAACTCCTTTTTTTGTTTTGTTTGGGAAGTTTATTTTTCCCCCTTCAATTTTGAATGATAGCCTTGCTAGATAGAGTATTCTCAGATTCAGTACCTTGCTTTGCATCATTCCATTTCATTCCCTTCTGGCCTGATGTATTTCTGTTGAGAAATCAGTTTATAGTTTAATGGGAGATCCCTTGTAGGTAACTTTATATCTCTTTCTGATAGCCATTAACAGTTTTACTATGTCATTTATGTTTGTCAATTTAAATATGATGTGTCTTGGTGTAGATCTTTTTGGGTTCACCTTGTTTGGGACTCTATGTTCTTCTTGGATTTGTTTGACGTTTTCCTTTCCAAAGCCAGGGAAGTTTTCTGTCATTATTACTTCAAATAGGTTTTCTATTCCTTGATCAGCTTCCTCTGGTTCTGGAACCCCTATTATGCAGACGTTGTTTCATTTCATGATGTCCCAGAGATCCTTTAGAATCTTCTGCTTTTTAATTTTTTTCCAGTTGTTGCTCTGCTTG
>NW_005329040.1:0-215 GCF_000412655.1 Myotis brandtii | reverse complement strand
AGAGTTTATTATTGTTGTATAAAAATGCCATCAATTTCTGTATCTTAATTTTGTATCCTGCTATTTTGCTGAATTCATTTATTAAATCTAGAGGTATTTTGTTGGAGTCTTTAGGGTTTTCTATGTCCAATATTATGTCATTTGCAAATAATGACAGTTTCACTTCCTCCTTTCCAACTTTGATGTCTTTAATGTTTTCTTCTTGTCTGATCACT
>NW_005329039.1:0-250 GCF_000412655.1 Myotis brandtii | reverse complement strand
AAAAAAAAAATTAGTAAGAGTCCAATAAATCACTCACTACACTCACTACTTTACCTATTAATTGCATGTTGTAGGTGGGATAAAGTATAGGGAGACCAAGCTATTCTTTTTCTCCTAAAAGGAAAGTGATAGCAGAAAAGGACTCCTTAAAAATAAGAATGCCACACGACTATGTACATTAAACACAGTGAGGCTATGACTATAATGTATTTTCAAGGGAATGGTCCCTTGTATTAGAATTGAAAATACA
>NW_005329038.1:0-374 GCF_000412655.1 Myotis brandtii | reverse complement strand
GCGCACAGCTTGGGTGGGGTTGTAAATTGGGTGGGGGTGGGGTCTTTGGGAATCACCTGGGCGGAGCAAACAGCAATGGCTGCCAGTCAGCCCTGAACCAGACAAGTCCCAGGTTCTCTGCATCCCGCACCCCCGCACCCCTGTGCAGGAACAATGATCACTGTCAGCACCTCTGAGAGAAAGCCACCCTCATGTTCCTGTCCCAATGCCAGACAGTCCAGATTCTCCCCATTTGTGCCTGGGTCCCCCAGAGTCTCACCGGGAACTGGAGTTCAGAGCAGTCGGAAGCTTGTATCTCCCTCCGGATTTAAAGAGCAGCACATCAGGATGCCAGCACTTTCCGTGCCTCTGCACCTCATTTCAGTCTTTTTTTT
>NW_005329037.1:0-675 GCF_000412655.1 Myotis brandtii | reverse complement strand
TTTTAGAGAGAGAAGTAAGGAGAGGGAGAGAAACATCTATGTGAGAAACATTGATTGGATGCCTCCTGCACACCCTTTACTGTGAGAATCTAACCTGCAACCCTTTGGTGTACCTGACAATGCTCCAACCAATGAGCCACCTGGCCAGGGCTTCTGGTTCCATTTGTATTGCCATCTTTCATTTCTGAATTCTATTGGCCAAAATAACTCTCCTGTGTATTTAATACTGCAAGAGAATTTTAATATCAATTGCTTGGATTCTTTTAGTCCCCCCTTTTCAATTTGCTCTGCAGTGCTGAAATTTAAAAGATTTTTCTCTTCTCCAGCACGTTTTCTAAAAAATGCTGGCGACAAAAGCTTATTCCTTATTCCTCAGGATACAACCCAGAAAACAATGAGTCATTTGCCAGCTACTTCAGTTCTACACCTCTTGGATCAAAATTTAAGACTCTATAATCTTGACCCAGCATCTTCATGAGAATGGGAATGATTTTTATTAACAGTGCCTTAGCAAGGGGAAAGCTGTTTTCAGGGTGAGAAAATCATCTAGCTAGTTAATGGGCTACCCAAGAAGAAAAATCACCTTCACTCATACATGTAAAGAGCACATCAGTTTACATAATCCTTACAGTATATAAATGTGCACCAACAATTTTCCTCCCAGTCACTGAGAGT
>NW_005329036.1:0-202 GCF_000412655.1 Myotis brandtii | reverse complement strand
TACCTGTTAGCACCAGGTGACACTCAGAGTCTGAGGTTGCTATTTCCACTCCGCAGAGCACTGCTCCCCTTGCCGTATGTCTTTCTGTTTGGATGGATCCATCATGCTCTCAGAACCCTGCTTTTGCTGGGCAAAGACCTTGTTGCCTCGGCATGAGTTTTTCCCTGCCCTCGAGCAGTATCAGAGAGCAGGAGGCACCCCG
>NW_005329035.1:0-342 GCF_000412655.1 Myotis brandtii | reverse complement strand
GCAACTTCATAATTCTAAAGGGATCAATACAACAAGATGATATAATCCTGATAAACATATTTGCACCCAATGCAGGAGCACCCAAATACATAAAAAAAACTCCTGGAAAATTTCAAGGGAGAGATAGACAATAATACAATCATAATAGGGGACTTTAATAAACCACTGACATCACTGGATAAATCCTCTAGACAAAAAATCAGCAAAGAAACAGCAATCCTAAATGACTCACTAAATTAGTGCATAAACTATGCCAGAATAAATTACTATGCATAAGTTTATGCATTAAAAACTTAGATCACTAGATCACTAGATCAGATGGAATTAATTGACATCTTCAGA
>NW_005329034.1:0-220 GCF_000412655.1 Myotis brandtii | reverse complement strand
CCCAATCACCCCCAACTGCCCTCCTCTGCCAGCCTGACCTCGCTCCCAACTGCCTTCTCCTGCAGGCCAGATCTCTCCCCCAACTGCCCTCCCCTGCTGGCTTGCTGGCTCCCAACTGTCCGCCCCTGCTGGCCTGATCTCACCCCCAACAGCCTTCCTAACTGCTTCTGCCTACCTGATCAACCCTAACTGCCCTCCCCTGCCCTCCTCTGCTGGCCAA
>NW_005329033.1:0-330 GCF_000412655.1 Myotis brandtii | reverse complement strand
CCTCAGAATAAAGGACTCACACAGACTGAAAGTGAAGAAATGGGGAAAAAAATTTTCAGGCAAACAGAAATGAAAAAAAAACACAAAGCTGGGGTAGCAATACCTATACCTAATAAAATAAACCTCAAAGTGAAGGCCATAACAAGAGATAATAAATACCATTACATAATACTAAAGGGATCAATACAACAATAGGATATAATTCTGGTAAACATATATGCACCCAATACAGGAGCATCCAAATACATACAAAACAAAAAACAAACAGAAAAAAAAAAAAACTTCTGGACTACATCAAAGGAGAGATCAACAGCAATACAATCATAGTAG
>NW_005329032.1:0-249 GCF_000412655.1 Myotis brandtii | reverse complement strand
GGTTGGTTCCTGTGGTTAGGCTGGCTCAAACTGCCATATCTGCCCCTGCCTATGTTTCACCTACCTTTGTTTTCCACTGGACCCGTGCCCTATCTGCCTGCATTTCAAGTTAATCCTCTCATTGAGACTGGGCAAGACGGGCTGGACACACCCTGGAGCCCTCCTGCAGTCCTTCCCTCGCCAGCCAATCTCCTGCGGTCCCTCCCTAGCCTTTAAAATATTTCTAATTAATTTCCTTTCAATGTGCAT
>NW_005329031.1:0-213 GCF_000412655.1 Myotis brandtii | reverse complement strand
TTATTATTTCCTTCCTTCTGCTTACACTGGGCTTTTCATATTGCTCTCTAACTCTTTTAGTTGTAAGGTTAGATAATTTATTACCATTGTTGCATGTTTTTTGAGATAGGCCTCTTGAGCTATGAACTTCCCTCTCAAGACTACTTTCATTGTGTCCCATAGATTTTGGATTGTTTTATTTTCATTGTCATTTGTTGCCATGATGCTTTTTAT
>NW_005329030.1:0-2310 GCF_000412655.1 Myotis brandtii | reverse complement strand
TGCCCAGCATCAGGCAGAATGATTTGTCTGGACTCAAAGAAAGAGGTTGGAATCAACTATGCTTCAGTAAAAGAGAGGAAGGAAGAGGGGGAAAGAAAAAGAGAAAGAACACATAAATCTATGGAAATGAAAACCATTTCATGTTTACTATGCAAATCAAGTATAAATATCTAAGAATAACAATTACACCAAACCTGCTTCACTGATTGATATGCCTGCATTGGTCAGGAGCAAGTGAGGAGATGAAAACCATACAGCTGCAGGAATCAGTTGCCACCTCTGGGGCTGGAGGGAAAACGGGAAAGGGGTTGGACTTGATAAACTTTGAGGCCGTGTGGGAGGACCCCTGCAAAGCTAAAGTGAACTTTGGAGCAGGAGCCTTCTGAGGCTGCAAATTGGACTCTTGAGAAAAGAGTGCCAGTTCATGTGGGTGTCTATGAGGATGCACTGTGAGGCTTATTCTGCAAATGTTGGACAGTCTGCAAACTGGAATCAACTCTTACCTCTTGAATGTACTGCTGTTAGTGGGGTGGAGAAATATTGTTATGCTCCTGTGATAGAAACAGATCCAAAAGTGGGGATAGAATGAAAACGGGAATTGAAACAAAAGAGAATAACTAAAAGGAGCAGGTTTTCATCTGCCTCTAGTCTCTCAGTCTCTCTCTACTGCCCTCTGATGGCAGAGATTATAGTAATTTGCTAAGTCAAAATGTGGTTTTCAGATCTAATGTCACAAAATAATATAAAGAAAGATAGGTTGGAAGTTAAGTCAAAAGCTTAATAGCTGATACCTAATTAGTCTTTAAAGACTAATGGTTATATCCTTTGCCTTAAAGATACAATTGAAATGATATTTTAAAAACTTTATAGTTTGTATAGTACATTATGGTCAATAACATCCTTTCAGAATGTTTTTTGGAAGGAGGGGTCAATTTAGTGCATTTCAGCTTCACAATTATGAGAGGTAAGAATGGCAGATAGGACCACCTCAATTTTCCATGTGAGGAAATTGGAGTAGAGAGAAAGCTATTGATAGACCACAATCACGTGTCACAAATCAGAATTGGAACCAAGACACCCTGTCTACATTGTCTTATCACTGCAGCAGGTGACTCCATAAATCCACCCGTAACTGGATTCCTAACACTAATGAAGTCCACGAATCCTAATGTCTTTGGGGAAAGAACTCTGGTACTTGGCAACAGGTCAGAGCTAAATCCCATTTGTTTGCTGACTGATTTTATTACATTTTGAAGAAGGGGGGAAATGTGTCTCCAGCTGAAGGTTTAGGGATAGTTGAGGGCAACTGTATTTAATGTTTCCTGGAACACCAATTTGATGTCTTTCAAAAATCCCGAAGGAATACAACTCAATTTATTACCTTAAAAGAACCGTGTCTTGCTTTGGAGAATGTCTTCCTGTGCCAGTGAGGAGCCTGGCTCTGAGGTGAGTGGTGATATTTGTCCAGCAGCTGTAAAAACTGAATTTAGGTGAATTGGGGGGAAGTCATCTTTTCCTTAAGAAACTGTATTGCCATCTGCCAGGAAACTGTAATGATAGCTAAACTGATGTATGAGAATGACAGTGTAAAAGCATCTGAGGTCCTTGTGCAATGTACAACTTGAATGACAATAAGTGTTGACCTGTACTTGAAGTCTACACTCGTTCTGTAGCCTTCAAACTAAGTTTTATATGGGGAAATGGGTGATTGGTTGTTATGTTTAGTGTTTGCTCTGATTCAGTTGTACTCGTCGTATCCTTGAGTGGGCTAATAGGTTTTATAGATTTCCTAAAAGGAGGATAACTGCATTTTCCATAGTTCTAAGCCCCAAGTGGGAGAAGTAAAACCTTTTCTTTAAGAACTTACTATAGGGAAAATGTTCTGGGAAACATATCTGCAACAACTTTTATCTAAACAAGAATACCCCCTTCCTTCCCCTATATCCACCACCCTTTATTTCAGCTCTGCTAAGAAAGAGGGGCCCCGCTCTCTCCCAACAGATGATATGTGTCTGTTGAGATGGGGGTGGGATGCTGCTTGTCTTTATGATGCCCCGAGGACATTTTTATTTCAGCTTCACTAAGTTAAACATACATACAGGCCCACATTTACACACCAAATTGGGCATTCTTTCTCTCTTTTTTTTCGCCAAGGACATGCTGTTTTAAAAATTGATTTGAGGGAGATAATGAAGGAGATAGAGGGAGAGAGAGAGATGTGAGAGTGAAACATCAATTGTTTTCCTCTCATATGGATCCCAACTCAGAGATCTAACCTGCAACTTAGGTATGTGCCCTGACTGGGAATCA
>NW_005329029.1:0-392 GCF_000412655.1 Myotis brandtii | reverse complement strand
TAGTTTTTGCCCATTGAGTATGATGTTTGCTGTGGGTGTGTCATATACGGCTTTTATTATGTTGCAGTATGACCTTTCTATTCCCACCTTGCTGAGAGTTTTTATCAAGAAAGGGTGTTGGATTTTGTAAAATGCTTTTTTCAGCATCAATGGATATGATTATATCGTTTTTATCTCTCAATTTGTTTATGTGGTGTAACATGTTTATTGATTTGCGGATATTGAACCATCCTTGCATCTCTGGAATAAATTCAACTTGGTCATGGTATAGGACAGTGATGGCGAACCTATGACATGCGTGTCAGAGGTGACACATGAACTTATTTTGGGTGACATGCATCGACAGAGACAAGAAATTTCATAATTCAAATATTTGTCTCTCGCAACGGCCA
>NW_005329028.1:0-205 GCF_000412655.1 Myotis brandtii | reverse complement strand
GAAAACAGAAACACCAATCAGTAAGGATATATGCACCTCTATATTCATAGCACCACAATGTGCAATAGCTAGGATTTGGAAACATCAGCAAATGAGTGGATTAAAAAACTGTAGTACATCTATACAATGGAATACTATGCTGGTGTCAAAAATGAAGGCACTCTTACGTTTTGCAACAGCATGGATGGACCTGGAGAACATTATG
>NW_005329027.1:0-285 GCF_000412655.1 Myotis brandtii | reverse complement strand
TATCAGAAAGGGAAACTAAGAAAACAAGCCCATTTATTATTGCATCAAAAAATAAAATAGTGAGGAATAAATTTAACCAGGGATGTAAAAGACCCTGTCTTCAGAAAATTATAAGACACTGAAAAAAAGAAATTGAAAATACAAACAAGTAGAAGCATATACCATGCTCATGGATAGGAAGAATTAACATCATTAAAATGTTCATACTACCCAAAGCAGTCTATAGATTCAATGCAATTCTTATCAAGATACCAATGGCATACTTCACAGAGCTAGAACAAATAT
>NW_005329026.1:0-211 GCF_000412655.1 Myotis brandtii | reverse complement strand
CCCAGTGCACAAATTTTGTGCACTGGGCCCCTAGTATAGTATAATCAAACTAGAGGCCTGTTGTATGAAATTTGTGCATGGGGGGTGTTCCTTAGCCTGGCCTGCACCCTCTCCAATCTGGGACACCTCGGGGGATGTCCCTCTTCCAATCTGGAGCCACTGGCTCCTAACCATTCACCTGCCAGCCTGATTGATGCCTAACTGCTCCCCT
>NW_005329025.1:0-264 GCF_000412655.1 Myotis brandtii | reverse complement strand
AAGAGTGAGTCTAGCAACAACAAGCAATCAATTTGCATTCATCTCAATGGTATATGAAAATCAAATTTGGCAGAACAATAGAATTTTCTTCAATAATAGATATGCCATATAGATAAGGAATGAGCAAGAGATGTAATCTCTCTGTGCTGGAGTATGATCTTAGATTTCATCACTAATGACTTTTCATCAGCGAGATAGAAAGAAATCAGAGAGATCCCTTTCTTTCTTAAGATGCAGGAATACTATGCTGTGGAAAAAAAAAAA
>NW_005329024.1:0-432 GCF_000412655.1 Myotis brandtii | reverse complement strand
AATCCTGATTTTCTCGTTAAGCATGTTTTCTAAAAGTCGAATTAATTCATTCAACAATAAAAGACTGATTTTGTGCCAGTTACTAAGTCGAAAATTATGAGAATATTTTTAAGGCTTTTGATAATAATAGCTATTTGCTTTTCAGAGGTTTATGAACTACATAGTCTTCAGAATTGGTATTATCCAGTTTTAACTTTTGCTAATTTGATAGGGGCAATTGCATAATTTTAATTTTTTTGTTAATGAAACACTTACATATTTTCTCTCCTGTCAGCCAATGCAACCTGAATTTGTACACATATTTATTTCTATTATCATTGCCACCATTGTGAACCTAAGCTATACTTTCTCTTATTTAAAATATTGAAGTAATTTCCTCACTGCCCCCCTGCCTCCACTCTGCTTTCTCACTCCATCCTTTCTCCACATAGT
>NW_005329023.1:0-261 GCF_000412655.1 Myotis brandtii | reverse complement strand
TTTTCCATTGAGTTCTAGAGAGAGTAGAAGGGAGGAAATAGAAGGGGAAAGGGAGATAGAGAGAAACATTGATGTGAGAGAGACACATCGATTGGTTGCCTTTCTCATGCACCCCTACCAGGACTGGGGAACCTGCAATCGAGGTACATGCCCTTGACTGGGAATCGAACTCATGACCCTTCCATCTACAGGCAGATGCTCTAACCACTGAGCGAACCAGCGAGGGCCAGAAGCCTTTTTTTTTTTTACTTTATTTTTTCT
>NW_005329022.1:0-226 GCF_000412655.1 Myotis brandtii | reverse complement strand
ACAAGAATGAGTGTTTCCTTAATCCGGGGTCTTCATAACAATTATGACGATGCAGTCCTTCCCAAGTTGCTCGGATTTTAGAGGTGGGAGACAGCGTCTTTGACAGGAATGATTCTAAGGGTCCAGGCACCTCTGCTCCTCGCTGGTACCTGCTCCGGTCCATGAATCCCGAGCTCACCTGGCATTCCCTGCCACACGAGCTAGTTCAGGTCCTGGAAATGCCTTC
>NW_005329021.1:0-261 GCF_000412655.1 Myotis brandtii | reverse complement strand
TGTTTCTGTGAAAGAGAGGGCTAAGGGACTGCCTGGCAAAATGAACCAGATAGCCCTTTTACCTCCCTCCTTAGGCTTTTATTGTAGCAAGAGCTTAGCTAAAATTAACCTCTAGTTACTATCATCAGGGTAAGGATTGTTGAGAAAGAACATGCTCCTACAAGGTCATGTCTAAAGACTAAACACCTGGAGGCTTGGACTTATTAGGAAAAGTCAGGGCAGGGGCTGCATTCTTCTGCAAGGTCACCCTAGAGGCCCACG
>NW_005329020.1:0-239 GCF_000412655.1 Myotis brandtii | reverse complement strand
GCCCCCAACTGCCCTCCCCTGCCAGCCCAGTCATCCCTAACTGCCCTCCCCTGTAGACCTGGCTGCCCCCAATTTCCCTTGCCTGCTGACGTGGTCACCCCTAACTGCCCTCCCCTGCTGGCCTGATCACCCACAACTGCCCTCCCCTACAGGCCATCTTGTGGCCATATGGGGGCGGCCATCTTTGACCACATGGGGGGGCCCATCTTGTGTTGGAGTGATGGTCAATTTGCATACTG
>NW_005329019.1:0-507 GCF_000412655.1 Myotis brandtii | reverse complement strand
GAATATCTTTTCCGTTTAATGAACACTTTATTTTTTATTAAAGAAGGGCTACAATTTATTTAACAAAACTCCCATTATTGGCCTTTTAGGTTATATTAAATCTTTGATGTTATAAACTATTAACACTGTAAACTAAGTTTTGCACTTAATCTTTATTATTTCCCAAGTGCACTTTTCTAGAAAGGAAAAATATTTGGTGAAATAAGTTGTTGGTGATTTTTTTTCAGGAGACCCTCTCCATCTTTTATTCAAGAATAACTAAAGGAGTGATACACTGATCCACTGAGCATCTTTTTGCGTATTTTGCCTTCCTGTGAAGGCAGAATGAAACCCTCTGAGAACTTTTTGACTCCCTGTTTTCTTCCCACTCGGGGCAGCCCCAACTTTCTTGGGAGATCGAGCAACATGTGCCTTGAAATTTAGGTTGCACTACATAGCATTGCTATTTTGCAGGTTAAAAAATGGTTGGGAATTTCGTGTTGTTCAAAGCTAAGTCACTTTATCCAA
>NW_005329018.1:0-619 GCF_000412655.1 Myotis brandtii | reverse complement strand
CAATAGAATTGATGAGGAAGGCCTCACTGAGAAAGTGCTATTTGAACAAAAGAGTTAGGTAATAAGGGCCTGAGACCTGCGACTATCTGGGCGAAGAGCATTTTAAGCACAAGGAACAGCAAGTACAAAGATCCTGAGGTGTGTGCCCCGTATGTTTGTGAAGAAGGCCAGTATGACTAGGCAATGAGTGAAGATTGTTGTAGATGAGATCAGAAAATTAAGGGGCCAGATCATGGATTGGAGGAGTCTGATGGAAAGCCATTAAGCAGAGAGGACGGACATGGTTGGCATAAATTTTTTAAAAGTCGCTCTGGCTGCTGGATTGAGAATAGGCTGCAGGCAGGGCAAAAGCCAAAGTACAAAGGCCAGTTAGCAGAATCCAGGCAACAGATGATGTTGGCTTTGACCAGGACAGTAGCAGTGGAAGTGCTGAGAAGTGGTCAGATTCTGAATATAGTAGATTGTGAAGACAGAACTGATATTTAAAAAAAGAGAGGAGTTGAGGATATTTCTAAAGTGATCTACTGGAAGATTTAGTTGCTATTACTGAGATGAGGAAGGACCCACTCTATCATGAATATGAGCCTCTGGGTTTATAAATGTTGTGAATTTATTTCTA
>NW_005329017.1:0-231 GCF_000412655.1 Myotis brandtii | reverse complement strand
GTCACTGGTGCTTGGTGCTGCCTTCTGCCCCGAGAAACGGGGTCCCTGGGCCTGTGGTAGGTGGACAAATTCCCGTTCGCGCGTTTGCTCCCAGCCCAGGGCTCTGAAGCTTGCAGGGAGCGCATGATTAGTTCCTGGTGCAGCGCGCGAGCCCTTGCTCCCAGTGCGCAGGATCAGTTCCAAGGTGCTAGAGTACTTCCAGGCCAAAGTTCCTGCAGCGCTGAGGCCCAG
>NW_005329016.1:0-217 GCF_000412655.1 Myotis brandtii | reverse complement strand
AACAAAATCGTACAAGATGCTACATGAGATAGAAAAGAAAGCTCAATCTGAAGCAGTAGCAAAAGGTATTGCTCCCACGGAGGTAACAATGGCGATTAAATACAATCGTAACAGTGACCCAGGTAGATATAATTCTCCCCGTGTAAATGAGGTTGCTGTCATATTCAGAAGCGAAGATGCAGAACCTCCTTTTGAAAGGGACTTGCTCATTCATTGT
>NW_005329015.1:0-450 GCF_000412655.1 Myotis brandtii | reverse complement strand
GCCCACATGATCACTCCTAACCACCTCTGCCTGCCTGATCATCCGTAACTGCTCCCTTGCTAGCCTGATCGCCCCTAACTGCTTTTGCCTCGCCACGCACCCAGGACCCAGGATTCCCTCCTCCTGCTGGTCGCAGGCACCCAGGACCCGGGCTGGCTTCGCCTAGGCCAGCTGCAGCCACTGTGGGTGGCTTTGCCCGGGCTGTAGCCGCTGGCTCCCAAGACCACAGGTGTGCAGCTTGTCCCTCTCCTGGGCCACAGCCCCAGCTGCTGGTGCCCGGGCACCATGGGGCATGCGGATTGTCCCTCTCCCAGGCTGCAGCCCCAGCCGCTGGTGCCTGGGACCACCGGGTGGACAGCTTGTCCTTCTCCCAGGCCACAGGCTCAGGAGCTGTCACTGGCACCCGGGACCTTGGGGCATGCGGCTTGTCCCTCTCCCAGGCCACAGCCT
>NW_005329014.1:0-429 GCF_000412655.1 Myotis brandtii | reverse complement strand
GCTCTATCCACTGAGGCAAACTGGCTAGGGCCAACTGTAAACTTACTTTTGTCTACTCCTGTACTTCTTCAAGTCTCTTTAGTGTATTAAAAGAATCTGTAGACACATAATTAAAAACAACAACACAAAACATGTTGTAGTACTATATCAAAATTTTAACGGTTATCTCTAGATGGTGAAAGTATGAGCAATTTAAATCTATTTCTATACATTTTTATAGTCTCTAAGTTCTCTATAATGAATCTATATTATCTCTAACAGATAAATGTATTTTATAAATCTAAACTAAATCTCGTCCTGTCAATGGGTTGAGTGTCGACCTAGAAACCAAGAGGTTGTGGTTCAATTCCTGGTCAGGGCACATGCCTGTGTTGGGGGCTCCATCTCCAGTCGGGGGCATGCAGGAGGCAGCCAATTGATGATGTTTCT
>NW_005329013.1:0-246 GCF_000412655.1 Myotis brandtii | reverse complement strand
TCCCCTGCCCAGGCCTAACACCCTGGCCAGAGGCCTGGGAAGGGGCGGAGCCGTCAATCAGAGGGGGCTGGTGGTCCTCTGCCCAGGCCTAACGCTGGGCCAGAGGCCTGAGGCCTTGGCAGGGGTGGAGTCAGCAATCACATGGGGCTGGGGGTCCCCTGCCCAGGCCTAACGCTGGACCAGAGGCCTGGGCAGGGGCAGAGCCTGCTATCGGAGCGGGCTGGGGGTCCCCTGTCCAGGCCTAAT
>NW_005329012.1:0-881 GCF_000412655.1 Myotis brandtii | reverse complement strand
TGAAATCAATAAAAAAATATTTAAAAATAAAATACTGTATATCTAAAAAAATAAATAAATAAATAAAATCACAGGCTCTAGTCCCAGGCCACCTGGATTTGAGTTCCAGATCTGCAGCGTGCTGGGCACCTAACTTAACCTCCCTGCGCCTCAGTTTGCCCAACAGTAAAATGGTGCTTCCACTCTATCTGACAGAGTGGTTGTTGAGGCCTAAGTGAACAGAGTTATTGCAAGTGCTGAGAACAGGACCTGGCCCACAGAAAGCCTTTTATGTTGGTGATTGTTATTATGTCATGCTAAGCATTTCACTTATATTCCATTTGTTAATATTTCTATTTTTCCCTTTTATCTTTCCACACCATTAGTTCTGAGCCTCTCAGGCCTGTTTCCTCTGGGTGCTGCCTCATGGAATCCCAGTACCCACCCTGAAAAACACAGGCTGTCCAAACAGCTAGTGAAAAAAATCTCAGCTAGAAGACAGGGTTCCTTTCCCCCTAGGTCTGCAGAAGAGCAGAAACCACACCGTGGCGTAAAACTGCCCTTCTGTTATTTTCCACGAAGGAGTTGGAGTCTAGCCATCTGACTGCAAAAACGGCGGGCCAGATAGATATCCCTTAGCTTCTAAGAAGTCTGTAATTCTGATTGGTTGTGCAACTTCAGAATTTATTGTCCCGGCAATAGCACTGAAATGGATATTTCTATTGTCTCAAAAAAAAAAAAAAGTAGTTTTGTTAAGCTACAGGAATCACCACCACTTCTTCCTTCTCTCTCAGGCCACGACAAACCTGAAGCCCTTGTGTTGATGGAGCCAAAACCGCCTAGAGCAATGGTTCCCAAACTTATCTGGCCTACCGCCCCCTTTCCAGAAAAAATATTACTCA
>NW_005329011.1:0-312 GCF_000412655.1 Myotis brandtii | reverse complement strand
CACTCATCATCGAAACGTTGAAATGACAGTGAAAAAGTCACTTTTGGAATTTGTGAGGGAAGCTTCGTGAAGGAGAGTCCCGTCACTGTCACCTGCAAAAACAATGTCCCTTCTTCACTGTTGTCTGCAGGGAGAACATGAGAAGGTAGAGCTGTCCCTGGAGGCAGCTGAGAGCTTGAGAGGAAATCCCTGGGCCCAACAGGAAGGTCCTTCCCTCCCCAACTCCCTCTGCCCCTGCTCCTGGGGCTGTGGGTCCTGAGCGTCCCCTGCTGTCTGGGCGCCCCTTGAAGCCCAGCCCTGCTGTCTCCTCAG
>NW_005329010.1:0-202 GCF_000412655.1 Myotis brandtii | reverse complement strand
CTGTCTGGCATCGGTCGGAACTCGAGAGCGGCTTTCTATCAGAGGTACTTGCAGTGATTACCAGGACACTGAGACGTGGAGCCTCTTAGGGTAGGACTGAGGAGCAGCCATAGCTGCTTGTTCCGCCCTATGGATCCCCTGAGACCCCGCCCCACCCAAGCTGTTCCCAGAGGGTTTTGCATATGAAAGGCCTGACCCTTTG
>NW_005329009.1:0-551 GCF_000412655.1 Myotis brandtii | reverse complement strand
TTTCATTAATATTTGAATATCTTTAAACAAAATAGGAGCACTTTTGTTTTACTTTAGAAAAGAAAGATTCATGACACAGACAATAGTATGGTGAAGGCTAGAGGGAGAGCGGGAACAGGGAGATAGAAAAGGGTAAAGGGGGGATGAATGGTGATGGAAGGAGACTTGACTTAGAGTGATAAACACACAACACAATATACAGATGATGTATTATAAAAGTGTACACCTGAAATCTATATAATTTTATTAACTAAGACACCCCAATAAATTCAATAAAATTTTTAATTGATAATTGAAACTTATGGGTGTGAAGCTGTGATAAATGCAAGAAAAACCATGCCATTTTCCAAACAGTGGCTATGCCCTCATAGCTTGTCAAAAATGTAGCCAATGAATATTTATTTACATATTATAAGTAAAATGTTAAAGGTATGTATATATCTTTCTGTATAAACTTTAAACACATTTTCAGTTAACCAACAAGCAATTAAGCAATTGTTCCTGATAGTACATTAGGCTTTCTGTCTCTCTCTCTCTCTCTCTCTCTCTCT
>NW_005329008.1:0-1079 GCF_000412655.1 Myotis brandtii | reverse complement strand
CAGTCCACAGGCCGATGGTCTATCCACTGAGCCAAACGGGCTAGGGCTGTCTTTACCATTCTTGTACATTTTCTCTTCTGGCTGGATTTTAGCAGCTGCTTTTCTAGTTCCATGAAAAATCCTATCCGGATTGAGATGAGAATTGCATTGAATTGATGGCTTAATTATAAGATAATTGACATCTCTTTCATACCCATGGACATGTCTCTATCCACGGATTCCAGCTTTTGTTAGGAGCCTATTGTAAAAGGTTTTTCCTAATTAATTTTTATTTATACAACTGATTCATGAATACATTTTTGTATTAGTTTCTTAGGACAGGACTGCTGTAGCAAAGTACCAAAAACTGGGGCTTACACAGCAGAAATGGATTGTCTCCCAGCTCTGGAGGCTAGAAGTGCACAATCAAGGTTTTGGCAAGGCCATGCCTCTCTCCCAGCTTCCGATAGCCTTCGGTGTTTCTTGGCTTGTAGATGGCAGTCTTTTTCCTGTGTCTCTTCGCTTTGTCTTCCCTCTGTGTGTCTGTGTCCAAATTCCCGTTTTATAAGGGTATCAGTCATATGGGATTAGTGCCCACCCTAGTGACCACAATTTAACTTCATTATCTCTGTAAAGACCTTATTTCCAAATAAGGTTACATTGTGAGGTGAGGGCTTCAATATATATTTTTGAGGGGACACGATTCAACCCATAACCATTCTGTTACTTTTTATTCATGCCAGGGCACATGCTCTTCTATTCATTCACAGACCGTTATGAGTGTACCTCATCTGAAAATATCTTTATGTCACCCTCACCATTGGAATCTCAAATTCTGGATTCCTGGTCGTTTTCCTTGCAGAACTAGAAGGTGCTGGTCCTCCATCTCCCTGACTTCTCGGTTGCTGATGAGAAGCCTACCATCCCCCGATTCTCCTTCCTTCATAAGCAGTGTCACCACTGGTGTCATTTTCCGCAGGGTCACTCACCAGCAGGGTGACCTTGCGCCAGCAACTCAGCTCCTGTGTGTGTGTGTCAGTTTGCTCATCTCTAAAATGGGGATAATTGCCCTGGCCGGTTTGGCTCAGTGGATAGAGCGT
>NW_005329007.1:0-311 GCF_000412655.1 Myotis brandtii | reverse complement strand
AGAGGATGGTTCACTAACGGGTCTCAGTGGAGGCAGCGTGTGAGGGTCCTGGGCCCCGCGCCTCGATCTGTTGTCGCTGCCTCCCGAGGAACTGGTGGCACGTGAGAGCCTTGCTGGAGGGTCCCTCAGAAGTCTCAGTTCTTGTTGTTCCTCCTGCTGCAAGGCGACAGGCAGTGGGAGTCTGCAGGGCGAGCATCAGCCAGGCTTCTGGGCGGCAGCCTCCACCCCTGGATTCTGGGGTAGGATCATCCATTGCTGGGGGCGTGGGGTCCTCCACCCCTGGGGGCGTCTCTGGCTCCGGGGACTTGGGC
>NW_005329006.1:0-692 GCF_000412655.1 Myotis brandtii | reverse complement strand
GGCCCGTCCCACCAGAGCAGTTCTCATGAGTATTAACTGCAAGGCATCTCCCGTTCCTCACCTCTCCCTGCCACCGGGACCCCAAGGGGCATG
The DNA here is from genome assembly GCF_000412655.1 of Myotis brandtii. NCBI lineage: Eukaryota > Metazoa > Chordata > Mammalia > Chiroptera > Vespertilionidae > Myotis > Myotis brandtii. The sequence continues at coordinate 599 of NW_005329006.1, read as the reverse complement.
GGAGGGGGGGAGATTTAGGGCCTTTCTGTGCCACTGCCAAATCTGATGGCCGCCTTGGCGTCTGCTGTACGTTACATTTCAAAGGTTCATAGTCACGGGGCTGTGAAAAGCGAACTGTCCCCACGCTCTTGGGAAGGACAGAAGCTGCATTGTGGGCAGCAGACTCCGTCCTGCGCCTGGAGAGCAGTGGAGGAGTCGAGTGATCTTGGATTTCTTCGGGTCCTGCAGCGAGTAGAGGGCGGGCTGCGGTGTGGGGGTGGAGACGCCGGCTCGAGAGACAGATGTGTGGGTGCCCCGGGCAGGCCCGGTGCTAATGCACAGGCTCCACGCAACGCCCACCAGAGGGGAGGGGCGGGACCGTCTCTGCTGGTGCCGCCATGGGGTGCGTGTCGGGGTCACCCCCTCGGCCCCTGCGGTGTGCTGTGTGGGGTTCCGCAAAGGCGTGTGTGGCAGACACGGTCTTACTACTCGTGTGTATCCCCTAGTCTTGCACAGGACCATGGTCGTTTCCTAGTAAATGATCCTTAAACACAGAGGAAGATTAAAGGAGACGGAACAAGCATTTGCCGGGCCACAGTTACTGGACACCTGCTTGTGGG
>NW_005329005.1:0-1702 GCF_000412655.1 Myotis brandtii | reverse complement strand
TTAGACCGAACAGCAGAATGACCATCCGGATGACCTTCCAGATGAAGCCGGTTCTGTGAGGGCCGGTTGAGGCTGTCAGGGGCTGCAAGGGCTGGCCAAGGCTGGGAGGGGCTGCGAGGGCCAGCCGGGGCTGCGAGGGCCGAGCCCATTGCATGAATTTCGTGCATCAGTCCTCTAATTGTTTTATAGAGGGATAAAGGGCTCAGAGATGAAGTCATATATCCATAATCACATAGCTGATAAGTGATGGTGATAGCACCAGGGTTTAAACAGAGCTCTGTTGACATTAGAGCTTTTGCTCTGTGTTGCCTCTGTACTAGCCATATATTTGGGATAGACAGAAGTTTTGTAATTCATGTCCTGATTTTAAGATAGTCGTGGAAGTCACATTTATTAAGGAAATCCAGATTAGACAATAATAAAGTTGAGGAATCTCAGTTGTCTTTCTAACACCAGGTTGGGTAATTTTGGAGAGAGAAAAAAAAGGAGGTTTAAAAAACACAGAATTTTGTTCTCACTTTAGCTTTGTGTTATGGAAAGAAGAGCTTTTAATGAATGGCAACTATGTTAGCAGTCAAAAGGGACTATGAGACCTCAGATAAAACAGACTGAGATATTTTGGGGTGGCTCTGTACATTGTAGAGCAAAAGTTGTTAAGAGATCGCCATTGATGATCAAAAAGGCACTCTCCAAGGGAATAAAGGAGGAGACTAAATTGGTGAGGCAGGAGTGATTTTACTACTTTATAACTTTGTCCTCTTAAGCTTACTCAGGGTAGTTTACCTTAATTCCATTAGCATATCCTTCATCTTAAGCTTTCCCTGTGTACAACAGTCTTTGTACAACAATTGTCTAGAATAAGTTAAATAAGAATTCATGTAAATGTCCCTAATCTATGCTGCTATATATTCATCTTTCACTCCACTTACAGAGGTGCTTGCATACCCCACCTCCTGTTCAGTAATTCAAAGGGGCAGAGGTCACCTGTTTGGCACTCTGCTTTTGAAAGACTACCATTCCTTGGATTAGTAAATCAAATCCAATTGACTGTGTAGATATTTTGTTTTATTTAAGAGCCTGTATACTGGTCTCATCTTTTAATACCATGTATAGAATAATAGCACTATTCTTCTGTTTAATAAAGTATTATCATTTTACAGGACATTAGACTGAAATTTTAAGCTAATCTCTTTAACTTCTTTGATGAGAGACCTGGTTGTTGAACCATGATTGTAATGATATTATTCTGCCATGTAAGAGAACATAAGTAGTCCCTGAGATGTGGATTTATAATCTTCAGCATATGAAGTGATCAAAGTGTTATCACAAATTGTTTTAAAAATCTTTATAAATAGGATATCCAAAGCACTCATGTTTTATTTCTGCCATATGTACCTTTCCTCAGAGCTACGTAATTTCTACAGTGATGAATTTGTATTAATAGTATATTGCACTGTCACAGCACTGGTAATTGGACAGAAAGTCAAAAGCAAAGCATATCACATACCAGGACACATCATATTGGGTGTGTAAGAGAGGTCCTCACTGTCACCAAGTCACTGCCCTGTCATCAGCTCCAAGATAGGTGTGATTTTTTTTTTTCTTTTTTTTACTTTGCAAGGTCATGGTTTTTTAAGTGAACATTCAGAGCAAATTGTTAAAGTTTATGTCATAATTTCTTTCAATATTAAAATATAATATT
>NW_005329004.1:0-210 GCF_000412655.1 Myotis brandtii | reverse complement strand
CTGAGATTCCCCAGTCTGCTCCATGCTTCTAGGTCTCCGGATCCATGATCTTCATCAGTTCTTTTGTTCATTATGTTCCAAATATGAGTGAGATCCTGTGATACTTGTCTTTCTCTGACTGGGTTATTTCACTTAGCATGATACTGTCCAGTTCCCTCCATGCTGTCCCAAAAAGTAAGAGATCCTTCTCTTTTACTGCTGCATAGTATT
>NW_005329003.1:0-467 GCF_000412655.1 Myotis brandtii | reverse complement strand
AGAGGCCTGGTGCACGAATTCATGCATGGGTGGGGACCAGCTGGCCTGCCCCAATGGAGGCCAATACAGGGCTGGGCCAGAGGGTGGGGACACAGGAAGTTGTTCGCTGACCCCGCCCCCAATCAGGCCTGATCAGGGCCAGGTTGGCTGTGGGTGGGAGGGCTGTGGGAGGTCAGCCGGCCCTACCCCTGATGGGGGGACAATCAAGGGTGGGGCTGGCCAGGGTAGAGGCTGCTGGCGGTTGGTCAGCTGGCCCCACCCATGATTGGGGTTGCGGCGGGTTGATCGGGGTGGGGATGGCCGGGGGGAGAAGCCATGGGAGGTTGTGGGGGGCCAATCAAGGCCCCAATAGGGCTGGTTGGCCACCACAGTGCACGTCATAGCAACCAGTCATTCTGGTCATTACGGTTGTTCTGGTCGATCCGTCATCCCGGTCGCTTGGCTTTTATATATATAGACTAGAGGCC
>NW_005329002.1:0-250 GCF_000412655.1 Myotis brandtii | reverse complement strand
AGCTGCCCCCTGGTGGTCAGTGCACTCCCATAGCAGGGGTGCCGCTCAGCCAGAAGCTGAGCTTATGGCTGGCGAGTGCAGTGGCGGTGGTGGAAGTATTTCCTGTCTCCACGGCAGCACTAAAGAGCAGGGAGCCGAGCAGTAAGGAGCAGCGAGCAGGCGGGCAGTAAGGAGCGAGGGCTCCTGGACGGCAAGAGGGATGTCTGCCTGCTGGCTTAGGCCTGCTTCCCAGGGTGATTGGGCCTAAGCC
>NW_005329001.1:0-202 GCF_000412655.1 Myotis brandtii | reverse complement strand
AAAAAACCAGCCTGAATGTCGGGACCGAGCCCCATGGATGGGATGGAAAGAGTTCAGGGGGAGTCCCCACGGATTGCATCCGAGCCCTCACCCAGCCCTAAATCCCACAAGCAGGTCTGCTCCTAGCATCCCAAGAAGCAGCAGACACACACCACAGCCACCTATCCTCCCTTCCTGGCCCCCTGTCAGCCTCAGGGGACTC
>NW_005329000.1:0-238 GCF_000412655.1 Myotis brandtii | reverse complement strand
TCCTTGCAACATGTATCATTTTATGATTTAATTTTTTTAAAAAAATTATCATTGGAATATGATGAGAGAAATTCTGCCTTCTTAGATAGGTGATTGAAAGTGAAATGGGCTCAGCTGGAGTGTCTCAGTAGTTAAGCATCAACCTATGAATCGGGAGGTCTCAGTTCGATTCTCGATCAGAGCACATGCCTGGGTTGTGGCCTCCATCCCCATTGTGGGGCATGCAGGAGGCAGCCAA
>NW_005328999.1:0-209 GCF_000412655.1 Myotis brandtii | reverse complement strand
CACACATTGGTGAGCTGTGTGACCTGATGGGCTACCACATGTCTCTGAGCCACCTCTTGGAGGCACTCTGAGGTGCCCTGTCCTGGGCCCTGTACTGGGGGCTGCAGGCTTGGGAAAGAACCAGACACAGTCTTAAACACCTAGCCCAGTGGTCGGCAAATTGCGGCTCGCAAGCCACACGGGGCTCTTTGGCCCCTTGAGTGTGGCTC
>NW_005328998.1:0-381 GCF_000412655.1 Myotis brandtii | reverse complement strand
TAAAATGAGCCTTTTCTATGTTTTAAGTAATGAACTACTCCATATAAAATTTTTTAAACTGTTATAGATGATCAGAAAGGGTTATCTCTGAATAAGCACCTTCCTATGGCTGTTTCTCATGACTGTGATTTTATAATCACTTAATCATCAGAAGATACACTACTGAAACTGGGAATACAAAAGCCCTATATAGTATTACTTCAAAATGGATCAAAGACCTAAAAGTAAGACCTAAATCTGTAAAACTCTTAGAAGAAAACTTCATGACAATAGCTTTGGCAACAGACAGCAAAAGAAAAAATGGGTAAATTGAATTTTATCAAAATTAGAAACTTTTGTGCATAAAAGGGCACTATCAACAGAATTCAAAGGCCATGGAAT
>NW_005328997.1:0-306 GCF_000412655.1 Myotis brandtii | reverse complement strand
ATGAGCAGGGTTCAGTGAAAACAAAGAAACAAACGCCAGCAGGCCGCGGAAACGCTCCTCTCTTACTGGTGTTATGCCCAGATTTCAGGATCCCCAAGAACCCACATCAGGGAGCCAGTCCGATGCAAAAGCATAAGAGTCTTTATTTGAGCTAGCTCGGCTCCCCCACCTTGTCGATGCAGCAACAGGAAACAGAGAGAGCAATTTCTTCTTCTTGTCTGATTGCTATGGCTAGTACTTCTAGTACTATGTTGAAGAGGAGTGGCAAAAGTGGGCTTCCCTGTCTTGTTCCTGTTCTTAAGGGAA
>NW_005328996.1:0-235 GCF_000412655.1 Myotis brandtii | reverse complement strand
AACATAAGCTAAAAGGCACTTCACTGGATTGGATCATTGATAACAACAATTTGTTAAAAAGGTCACACAGACTTGATTAGTGTATTTTTCAGACTTTGTAAACAGTCATCTCATACTGAATGACAACAACAAAGTGTTGTAGATTATGTTAACATATCCCAGGTAGGAAGAGAAAAAAACTCAAGACTATTCCTAAGAAGCCATTGGTTAGAGCAGTGGTTCTCAACCTTGGCTG
>NW_005328995.1:0-228 GCF_000412655.1 Myotis brandtii | reverse complement strand
TGCAGGGTTAGCATTTTCTCATCTTTCAGAACTTGGTCTAAATGTCACTTCTTCAGAGTGGCTCTCCCCAGAAATCCCAGCTATAGGAGGTTCCCTCCCCAACCCATGATTCTCCATCTCAGCTTCTTTATTCCTCACACTTCTAATTACTTTATTAGTTGCTTCCTTTAAAAAAAAAATCTGTCTAGCCAAGCCAGTGTGGCTCAGTGGTTGAGTGTTGACCTATGA
>NW_005328994.1:0-257 GCF_000412655.1 Myotis brandtii | reverse complement strand
GAGGAATGTTACAAGATAAGGGGGAGAGGAAGAGGGGGCACCACGTGTGTTTTTGGACTTTGAGCTGATATTCTACAAAAAGAGTGAACAATTAGAAAAGCAAAGGGTCTAAAATGGGGAAGGGGTCCAATTAGAAGGGAGCATGAAGAGACAAAGGACTATAGCATTTATAAGCCTTAGAAAAAATGGGGCTTAGGAGTTTACCCCCTTGGGAATCCCACCCTATGTGGGAGTTTGTATTTGCTTCCAATAAATTT
>NW_005328993.1:0-261 GCF_000412655.1 Myotis brandtii | reverse complement strand
ATCTTTGTTAATCTGTCTATGTTGTTCATTATATTCCGCAAATGTGTGAGATCACGTGATACTGATCTTTCTCTGACTGGCTTACTTCGTTTAGCATATAGCTCTCCAGGTTCATCCATGCTGTTCCAGATGGTAAGAGTTCTTTCTATTGTAAGCAGCATAGTATTCCATTATGTAGATGTACCATGGTATTCTAAACCACTCATCTGCTGCTGGGAACTAGGGATGTTTCCAAATCTTAGCTATTGTAATTTGTGCTGC
>NW_005328992.1:0-202 GCF_000412655.1 Myotis brandtii | reverse complement strand
AAATAAACAAATAACTAAAGGAAGGAGGGAAGGAAAGAAGGAGGGAGGAAGAAGGAGGAAGAAAGCCAGAAAGCAATTCTGGAAACAGAAAATTCTCAGATTTTATAAAGACTGAGGAAATCATTCTGTTCTAAGTGGTTTAACTGCTGTGAAACTCATTGTAAATGTATTACAGTGGCTATTATATATACTAGAGGCCCGG
>NW_005328991.1:0-753 GCF_000412655.1 Myotis brandtii | reverse complement strand
ACACTCCCTCTGGCAGGCAGGGTGCCAGGGGGGCATGTGCTCTGGAAGGCCTACCTGTAAGCCCTGAGGGCATGTATGATATTGAGCAGCTGCTTGAGGTCTCCCTCCAGCTCTTCATTGAGGGTCTCCCAGTGCTGGCTGCAGGCCTTTTCCTGCTGCAGTCAGATCGCCAACTCTTCTGCCTGTAGAGCCAACGACTTAGCCCACACAGCCAAGTCCCAAAGTGATCTTGGCTTTAAAGCAAACCCCACACCTGTCACTCCACAGGCCACTTGGCCAACGGCTTCCCAGTGTATTCTGAACACCACCCATCATTACCTGCTTCTGGAACTGCTGGTTCTCCACCCGCAGCTCCATGTATTTGACGCTGCTCTCCTGCAGGGCCAGGGAGTCGCCCCGCACTTCCTGGACTGTTCCCTGGAGGGTCTGGTTTTCTTCCTCCAACGTCAGGATCCAGCTGGGGGCTGAAGAGCAAAGGAGTCAGATCCCAGATTCCAGGGCCTCTGCTTCCCCTCTCTGTAGTTCTGAAGTGCCAGGGATGGGCAGCTGGGTGTCCTCCCTTTTTCCCAGGGTGCTGTTGCTGTCAGCACCTGAGGATTCCTTAGGCCATTGTGGCCCCTCTGCTGGCTCAGCTGGGGCTGTTAGGGGAGCCACCCAGAGCTTAAGAAGAAAGCAGGTTTCTCTGGAGATGCCAATGCAAAATTTCAAGATGGTGAAACCACTTTTTAGTAATTCTAACCTGACTGTCTATTC
>NW_005328990.1:0-720 GCF_000412655.1 Myotis brandtii | reverse complement strand
ACTTTATTTTTTTTTATTATAACCATCCTACAGGATGTGAAGTTGCATCTCATTGTGTTTTTTTAAATTTACATTTCCTTGACTAATAATGTCAGGAATCTTTGCATATGCTTATTCATTATTTGTACATTGTCTTTGTAGAATTGCCTACTTAGATCTTTTATCAATTTTTATTTTATTTATGTTTGCATTATTGAGTTGTTAAAGTTCTTTATGTGTTCTATGTACAAGTTTCTTGTAAAAATATATGATTTGCAAATATTTTCCCCATTCTGTATGTCAAATCCAAGGTCATGCAGATTTATTTGTATGATTTTTTTTCTAAGAATTTTATAGTTTTAGCTTTTAATTCTTATTTTCTCTCCCTGGGATACTCTTCACTTGGTTTTTAGAGTGATTATCTCTTTTATTCTTCAGGTCTTATCTCAAAACGTCAGGTCTTCAGATGGGTCTTCACTGATCACTCAATGTTGACTTTTCTCTCTACAGATTTCTCTCTCACAATACCATAATTATTTCCTCAGAGCAGTTTCCATGATCAGAAATTACACCATTTTATACTCTCTGTTTCTTTCTTTCTTTACTTCTTTCTTCATTACTTATTTATTTGCTTATTTACTCGCTAACTTATTGTCAGTTTCTACACACTAGAATATAATTCCTCAAAGTGCTGCATTGTTGCTGGGCCAATAGGACCAGCACTTTTTAGGTGCTCAATAA
>NW_005328989.1:0-214 GCF_000412655.1 Myotis brandtii | reverse complement strand
CACTTCAGTTGCAATCTGATTCTAGAGGCCGAGCTCCGAAAGTATTTAATCTCCAAGGAGTACATTCATTTTGCCCAGCCGGTGTGCCTCAGTGGTTAAGCATTGGTCTATGAACCAGGAGGTCACGATTTGATTCCCTGTTAGGGCACATACCCAGATTGCAGGCTTGATTCCCAATAGGGAGCCTGCAGGAGGCAGCTGATCAATGATTCTC
>NW_005328988.1:0-314 GCF_000412655.1 Myotis brandtii | reverse complement strand
TAAATTTATACTGAATAGGTCTAGTAAATGCGTGCATCCATCAATCACCAAGAGCAAACAAATGCACACGGCTGGGGCGTGGCTTAGCACATGTAGGAACGTGGGCTAGCCATTCAAACTGCTGCAGAAGCCCGGCTGGCGTGGCTCAGTGGGTGAGCGTCGACCTATGAACCAGGAGGTCACGGTTCGATCCCCGGTCAGGGCACATGCCCAGGCTGTGGGCTCGATCCGCAGGGTGGAGGGTGCAGGAGGCAGCCCATCGATGATTCTCTCATTGTTGGTGTTTCTCTCTCTCCTTCTCCCTTCCTCTCTGA
>NW_005328987.1:0-221 GCF_000412655.1 Myotis brandtii | reverse complement strand
GATAAGATTTGCCTGACCTGAAATATTGTAACTGTTTTTGGTGTCCTCTTTTCCTTTAATGCCTCCTGCCAGCACCCACACCTGACTCCATCCCCAGCAACTCTGGTCCTAGTCTCCCGCAGGCTTTGCTGTGCAAGGCGGCCGATGCTGGGAGAGACAGGAGCAGTGGGGGGCAGGGGAGAATAAGGGCCCAGAGCAATTAATCATAGTCAGAATTTCTT
>NW_005328986.1:0-260 GCF_000412655.1 Myotis brandtii | reverse complement strand
GGCTTACTAAGATTCATTGATTAGGAAAGGCCTCACTAAAGAGGTGACACTGTGACCTGAAAGGGTCAAGAGAAGCCACCCATGGAAAAGCCAGGGGATGACATTCAGGTGGAAGAAATAGAATGAGGCTCTGAAGCGGGGAAATGCTTGGCCTCCAGAGAGTCTGAAAGGCCAAACTGGCTCAAATGAGATGCTTGGTTGGGCAGAAAGGGCTTCTCGGGTGAGGAGTGTTGATTTTATTCTCAGGGCACTGGAAACCA
>NW_005328985.1:0-553 GCF_000412655.1 Myotis brandtii | reverse complement strand
AGGATAGCACCATTCATCACCTGATTTAAAAAAAAAACAAAAAACAATCATACTCCTTCATCCTTTCCTTTTGTTTAATAGCAAATCATTTTCTTAAAAGAGGACACTTTTAATATGTAACTCAAAATTTTTTCCCATTAATGCTTTGAGAATATCAACAATCAGTTTAAATTAAGTCATACAAATAAGTTATACTATTTCAAGAAAGATATACAGGTTTAATTCGTAGTATTTATTACTATATTAACATTTCAAATTTACCTTCAGTTGAAATGGTTGAGAATTTTTTTTACAGAATTTTATATCTATACTAGAGGCCCAGTGCATGAAATTAGTGCACTGGCAGGGTCCCTAGCGGCTGCCAGCTGCCAGCAGGGTACTCGCTCCCTTTCCCCAGCCAGCCCCACCCCCTGATCAAACTTCCAGAGGAACTCCCAGTCAAGGGGACAATTTGCATACTACGCTTTTATTATATAGGACAGCCTATATAATAAAAAGCTAATATGCAAATCACCTGAACAGCGGAACGACCGGTCGCTATGATGCGCACTGA
>NW_005328984.1:0-282 GCF_000412655.1 Myotis brandtii | reverse complement strand
AAGTGAAATAAGGTCACAGTTTGTATTCCCAGTCAGACAGACAAAGACAAATTCCATATTATTTCACTTATTTGTGGAATCTTAAAAAAAAGTAAATGAACAAACAAAACAAACGCATAGATACAGAGAAAATTTTGATGGTTGACTGATGGAAGAAGTGTTGGGGGCAATGGGTGAAAAGGGGGAAGGGATTAAGAAGTACAAATTGGCCTGGCCAGTGTCGCTCACTGGTTGAGCAACAACCAATGAACCAGAAGGTCACGGTTCAATTCCCAGTCAGGG
>NW_005328983.1:0-222 GCF_000412655.1 Myotis brandtii | reverse complement strand
CCAAACAGAAAGGTGCCTTTCCTCCAGTGCAAGAGGGTTCTTCCAAAGAAAGTTGTGATTCTCCGACCGGGTAAAGGTTCTTTCACAGGACTTAGGACTACCCTACAGGAGAAATGGTTTTCTCACAGGAAGGTTCCTTTCCTGCATAGGACTACGGGTTCCTACATGTGAAGGTGTATTTCCAACACAGGAGAGGATTCCTACAAAGGGAGGTGCCTCTCG
>NW_005328982.1:0-890 GCF_000412655.1 Myotis brandtii | reverse complement strand
AATAATGAGGGCATTCCAAGGGAAATGTCATCCATTTCTAGTCCCCCACACCCCCCCCTTCCCCCACACTCCCCAAACATTCTCCTATCTCAAGTTTGAAAAGCCAGACCCTGGTCTAAACTCCAGATCTGGGAGAAGGAAATACTGTCTTCCAATCCTGCTCATCTCATCTTTCTCAGGCTCCGCCCCCAGCCCTATAGGCAGATTCTCAGATAATGGGGTTGGGGTGGGGGGTGGGGGAGGTGATGCCCAGCAAGGAGGTCATATGCTTTAGAACTGAAAATCCGGGTTTCTTTCCCTCCAGTCTCATTTCTCACCTCCTGTCTGGTGCCACCTAGAACAGTGGATACAACTCACAGCCTGCGGGCTACATGGAACTCTAAGTAAGCAGGAAGTGGAAACAAGCCAGCTGAGATATGATATTTAACGAAAAGTAATGGTCCATCCTCTTACAGACCTAAGAAAATGTCACAAGGTAGAGAAATAAAAACATGTTTATCACCTAGCCAAATGTTTTTGCTCTGTGGCAACCCTTGTTTATTTAAACCCTTTGTCTTACTTAAAACGTCTGCTACAGAAGCAGTTAAAATCTGGCAGCAATTTCTCTGACATTTCTTGTGCAGAGGAGATAAATACCCAAAATCCCCAGCCTTTTGCAAAGAAGGCTCACTCATCAATGGGTGGTGGCAATGGTGATGAGTGAAGTGAGATAGGGGCCGTTATCAGAAATATAATGTCATTGCCCGGCCAGTGTGGCTCAGTGGTTGAGGATGAGCCCATGAACCAGGAGGTCATGGTTCGATTCTGGGTCAGGGCACACGCCCAGGTTTCGAACTTCAGCCCCAGTAGGGTTTGCAGGAGGCAGGTGATCGATGATTCTCTCTCATCAT
>NW_005328981.1:0-227 GCF_000412655.1 Myotis brandtii | reverse complement strand
TAAAAGAAAGAAAATTCATTCAAAAAGGAGATTTGGGTGGTGGGGGTGCCAAGAGGAGGGCACACACTGGCTTCTTTGTCTTGCGCGATTTTATTTACTTTCTAAAAGTGGGGATTTTGCGGACGTCTCAGGGGAAAATCTCAATAGAATTTTCATTAGCTTGCCCATATGTCCCTTTTAAGGGTCATGCTCTCTAATAATGGGTCAGTGCCAGGGAAGGCAGTCTA
>NW_005328980.1:0-211 GCF_000412655.1 Myotis brandtii | reverse complement strand
AAAATGGCAATAAAACCCTTTAGCAAAGCATGAACTGTAGTGTACTCATTACTCTCCCCTCTTCTCCTACCACTCACCCAATCATCCACTTATCCATCTATCCATCTGTCCATCCATCCATCCATCCATCCATCCATCCATCTACAAACCCACTTATCCAACTATCTACCCACCTGTCCGTCCGTCCGTCCATCCATCCATCCATCCATCC
>NW_005328979.1:0-1084 GCF_000412655.1 Myotis brandtii | reverse complement strand
GCTGGGGTCTGGCCAATCAGGACTGGGCGAGATGGGGTCGGACATGCCCTGGAGACCTCCTGCGGTCCCTCCTACAGACCCTCCCCAGCCACCGGACCAAATCAGTCCCGATCGGGACTGGGCGAGACTGTCCTGATTGATCCCGATCACTGGCCAGGCAGAGGGACCCACCCGTGTACAAATTTGTGCACTGGGCCTCCAGTTTTAATATAAGAATTAATGCCCTCTGTTTTGCTCTCTTTGCTCTCTCAAAGACACTCATAATTATATCAAGCCATATATTTATACTAGTGCCCCTACCAAACTTAGGAATATTTACTCATTTGCCTATTCACTTATTTCATTATTTATTGTTTTATATTTAATCCAGTATTTCAGAAAAGTTCCCAAATTATACAGGTCTAAGTGATCTTTCCCCTTATGATTACTTAAAAACTAATTACTGAAAAACAAAACTAAATTTCAATATTCCTCCAAGCTTAAAAAAAATCCACAAACAGACCCACTTATAATACCACAGCAATTACCATATGGTTAGGCTGAAACAATGGATACAATGAAATAATTAAATACAAGCTATTGCAATATTTTTTTGTAAATAGTCCTTAAAATATTTTCATGGGCATGAGTATCATTTTTGGATTTTCTAGCTAGCTAGCCTGAATATATAGACAATTGGGTAAATATAGATATTTATTTTTGTTGTGGTGTAATAATCTAGCATTTTAAAATCTGATTAAGAATGGCATATCGTAGAAAAAGAATCACTAATAAGAAGAATCATCCAAGCCTCCTCAAACTTTACTAAAATATATCAAGTGGAGTAAATTCTGTGATCTCAATATCCCACAAGGTCCAACTCATAAAAGACAGTGTGATACATGGATTATGATATATTCTGAGAGGAAGCCAATGTGCCTTGCTCTCTCTGCCCGAGTCTATGACAGGGAAATGATGGGCTCCCATCCTCAAGTAGGGACATGGCATCTGAAGATATTTCTCACTTGGTCCTGAAATCTTCACACACACACACACACACACACACATACCTGGGACTCAAAGCTCTCTTTCCTTCGGAAGCTCA
>NW_005328978.1:0-667 GCF_000412655.1 Myotis brandtii | reverse complement strand
CCCTGCACACTGACCCCTCCCTGACCCCAAAGGCCAGGCTTGTGCGTCCTCAGATGCTGACTCTGATCGCTCCACCCCCGCCCCGAAGGGCCCACCGAATGCGTGTTAACCCACGCGGCGGTGTTGTTCTTTTCGCGCCCAGCTCTGAAAAGGAGACCGCAGTCCACTCTCCCTTCCTTGCCCAGAGTAATCCTCAAATTATGCACAATATCCGGGGCAGAGAAAGGGCCTCAGATGGAATGTTCTGGTTTCTGAAGAGCTGACGCTCAGTCTGAGAGTCGCAGAGGGCTCCCCAGGGATGTGCCCCACAACTCCGAGGGGTCCCAGTCTAATGACCCCTGTAGTTCAGTCGCAAAGGCTGGCCAGAGAGCCACACGCGTGTGCCCATGGGGGTCTGTGCGTCTGTGTGTGGTTTGCATGTGTGGTAATTGTGTGTGGTGTGTGTCTGTAGCTGTATGTATCACTGGTGTCTCTGTGTGGTGTGTGTATGTGTGCATCTATGTGTGTGTTTGCTGTGTGTATGGTATATGCATGCATGCATTCAGGAGCATACAGGGCACATGTGGAAGAGTGTGCATGTGTCTGTGTGCGGGGTGTGTGGTGAGTAGGTGTGGTGTATATGTGCAAGCAGTGCATGTGTCTGTGGTGTGTAGCGTGTGTCTGTGCA
>NW_005328977.1:0-277 GCF_000412655.1 Myotis brandtii | reverse complement strand
AGGCCTGGCCGGTGATCAGGGCTGATCTGTGGGGCGATTGGCTGGGGGAGGGGGCGCTGGCACCCGCCTTGGCTGGCCTGGTGCCACCCACTTGCCAGCCTCGCCCCCTGTCACCAGTTGCCTCCCTCTGCAGGAGTCAACCAACAGTCGATCAGGGCGGGTGGTGCCCGCTTGCCAGCCAGCCCCGCCCCCCACTGCTGCCTGCCACTGCCAGTCCCCTCCCTCTGTGGGGCGACTGGTGGGGTGATCAGGGGACCCCTGCTGGCACCTGCCTTGG
>NW_005328976.1:0-276 GCF_000412655.1 Myotis brandtii | reverse complement strand
TTTTCCATAGGTCATTTTTGTCTTATAAATTCAGCAACCCTAAAAACTGTTCATTGAGAATGAAATTTGACTAATTGTGAGATATAAAATATCAAGTCTTTCAAATACACAAATTCAGTTATAAACCAAGTCACTCATTATGGCTCATTGGGTTGGTGAGGAATTTTGGATTATTCATTGAATCTGCCTATGCTTCTGTTTAATAGAGAGTTAAAAATTGACTTTATGTTCTACAAATAAGATATACAGTGGGGCCTTGACTTATGAGTTTAATTC
>NW_005328975.1:0-223 GCF_000412655.1 Myotis brandtii | reverse complement strand
CCTGCATGTACCGGAGGAGGCCGTTAATGCAGAGCTCTCGGAAACCGCCTTCGATGGCAGCTTTCCTGCTCTTTCTGAGAACTGATTGTCTACGAGAGGGGGGCGGGGGTAACTAACACCCATTCTTCACAGATGTCAAGTTAGAGCAGCCACTTTATATCTAAGTCAGCCATTCACAGAGCCACTTGAGATGGAGAGGATATTTTCATACTTTCCTTTTTTT
>NW_005328974.1:0-914 GCF_000412655.1 Myotis brandtii | reverse complement strand
TGTTTACCTATGCCGCCATCTTGGTTTCTCCTCTGAAAAAGCAACTTCTAAAAAAAATTATTTCAGGTTCTAGCACAAGTCCAAGCTACATAAGCACCCTTGTTATATGTAAGTTCCTTATAAGTTACTAAAGAGATAGAGAACCAATTGAAAGGGAGAGGGCTATGCCCTCCATCTTGCCCCGTATCCTCCATTTTTGGCAGCAGCCATGTGCTCAGCAAGGAGCTTCTTCCCGGAAGCCCAAGCCTCTGCTAGCCACACCTAGGATTTCTTTAAACTAACCAATGATAATCAAGGGAAGTGCGAGCCATACAGACGACCACATCCTGTGTAACAAGACACCGACTTGCACCTGGCCAATCGGTAGGGCCCACAGTCTTCTCTCGTCCCCTTACTATAAATCCCCTTTCCCCACAGAGCTGGCTCGCTCTCTGCCTCTTGCCACTGAGTTGGCGAGTGTGGTAGATGGGGAGCCCAAGCTAGCTCGAATAAAGACTCTAATGTTTTTGCATCGGATTCAGCTGGCCCCCAGGTGTGGTTTCTTGGGGATCCTGAAATCTGGGCATAACATTTGGGGGCTCGTCCTGGATCCCCAAGACCCTCGAGGGACCCCCGATCTGGAGAGTCTGACTCGCCGCTTTAGGTGTCTGTGTGTTTATGTGTTCAGTCCTGTGCGAGCTCACGAGGGATGTGTATTCCGCTCACGACGAGTGATGTGTATCCCCCTCATGAGGTACGTGTATCCCCCCTCACGAGGGATGTGTATTCCCCTCACGACGAGGGACGTGTATCCGCCTTATGAGGGACGTGTATTCCCCTCGAGGATCTGAGACGAGGTGGGTCGCTCCCGCCAGTTGGTGTATGGCCATTGTCTAGATTTTGGTTTTGCTTCCATGGAGTTGGAAGATTGTTTT